>NW_015162031.1:40120-45005 GCF_001447785.1 Gekko japonicus | reverse complement strand
AAAAATTTCGGAACTTGAACATAAACACAAACTTACCTGTAGTAGAAAATTTTTTAAACTTCTACAAAATGCTAGGAAACAATTAGAGGCTCTGGATGCTCTTAGCATCAAAAAATCAGAGTTCCATTTCTGTCAATCCAATATCATACAATCCCCTAGAAAACTAAGGTATCTAACTTGGAGACTTAAAAAAGCAACGCAAAAATCGCTTCATCCACGCCCTTAGAGATTCAGCAGGTAAAATTTGCTCTGATCCCAAGGATGTCATTAAAATCCTGGAAACATTTTATTGGTCTCTCTATGCCTCCAAGGGCTCTGACCCTCATAGCATTCAAAAAATTTTGGACTCTATTACGCATTTGAATAAATTGACGCCTGATCACCAAGAAGCTTTGGAAAGACCTATTGAGATTGCGGAAATGGAGCGTGCCATAAAATCTCTTAAACTAAATAAGTCACCAGGACCTGATGGCTTTACATCGGAATACTATAAAGTGTTTGCTCAGCTGCTCAGCAAACCGCTCACTGACACTTGCAACGAGGTTCTGGCTTTAGGACAACTCCCGGAGTCCTGGAAAAAAGCTAATATAATTTTAATACCAAAAAAAGAAAAAGACCTATCGGACCCGAAATCATACAGGCCTATTTCCCTTCTTAAGATAGATTATAAATTATTCACATCTATCTTAGCGGTCCGTCTCAAACAAATTATAACTTTTTATATTCACAAAGATCAAACGGGATTTATGCCTGAAAGGGACATTTCTGATAACATCAGGAAAACCTTAAATCTCATTCATTACGGTAGGCCCTCCAAACATCTCAATTCCTTAATTTTAACAATTGAAGGCTTTTGATTCTCTTGAAGTTAACTACCTTGAATCTCTACTTAAGCATATGAATTTCGGTCCCATCTTCAGAAGATCAATGCGCGCTATATATGATCACCCCAAGGCCCAACTCTTGGTCAGTGGCCTATCTTCAATGGAATTCACCCTTCAAAGAGGCACCCGTCAGGGGTGTCCTCTTTCACCTATTCTTTTTGCTTTATCCATGGAACCCTTGGCGTGTCTAATACGACAATCTGATAAGATTCAAGGTTTCAACTTCAAAAACAAAAACTTCAAAATTAGCCTCTTTGCTGATGATGTGTTGCTATATCTGACTGACCCATGCCAATCTCTATCAGAGCTCCATAAGATTCTACACACATTTGGACGTATAGCAGGTCTTAAAATAAATCTTGCTAAATCGGTTATTTATCCCAAATTTTTGAACACTGATGTTGCTTCTACACTCAAACAGACCTATACTTACCAATGGGCTACAGAATATATTCAGTACCTTGGAATTAAGATTCCCTTAAACTTAGAGAATTTACTCGATCAATTTTTCTTCTTTATATGAAGAAAATATGAAGAAGCTTAAAACATGGAGTGCAAAAATGTTATCCTTCTTTGATAGGACGGTCATCATTAGGTCTTATATTTTATCCAAGTATCTTTTTTATTTTAGGGTGTTACCTATTACTATTTCTATTCAGCAAATTAGGAGATGGCAGAAAGACTTCAATGACTTTATATGGGCATACAAACACCATCGTATCCCGCATGCAACCCTTAGTAGATCAAAAAAAGAGGGAGGTCTATCTACAACTGACTTGCTCAGCTACTATAGGACAGTAACTTTAGCCTCCCCAACGAAGAAGGCTCAGGGTGGCTTACATAAAATTACAGCAGATAAAACAGCAATATAAATGTAAATGAATTAGATTTATTCCTGGCTGCATCTAAACCCAGTAGAAATAGAGTATACGTAGACCCTTCCCTCAAAAAACTATTTGGTGCTTTAATGTGTTCAGAATATGGAAGCCATATTGTTAACCTGAATGCATTATTTTCAACATATCACTCTAATGGAAATGTTCTACTATTTCTGGCAATTACATTCCACTAGTGGAGATTCTGTCCTCCAGCCTAAAGAGTGTTCCTTGATGAAACATGTTGGGTTGGACTGAGTAAGCCTTTTCCATTGCTGAAAGTGGGAGGAGACAACCTCTTTGACCACCTAAAAAGTATATGATGCATTCTGCATGTAAAAAAGTCTTGTAGGATGGGGATTGAAGTAAGGAGAGTTGAAAGAATTGAGTGAAATAGTTGGAAGGACCCAGCCTTTTCATACAGCATCATGTATGAAATCTTTGGGATCCCTCCCTGTTAAGACTGATGGTTTTGACCTTTTTCCAAACCCCTAAGCAGTTAAGGATAACACATTTCTTTATTTTTTCCATAGTTTAATTTGTCTTTATGTTAAATATGAGACTCGAGGCAGCAGGTGAACAGTGATAACAGCTTTATTTACACTAAGTCAGAAGAACCAGAACGAGACAAACAACTGAGCAACAGGCTCCTTTTTAAACAGGCCGGGCTTGAAAAGCCACGCCCACAAGTCAGATAACATCCAATCATATTCAGTACATAAAGACCAATCAGTTTGCTTCCCTCCAGAACTTCCCTTGTTCTGATAGGTCAGTTTACAATACCTTGCTTAGACTCAAGCTCAATACATTCATACATTCTGTTCCATACATAACACTTCATTACTTTCTCCTCCTGCTTTCTTCCCATTTTTGTATTTAATACACATTTTAAGGGATGCTATCTTTAAGTAGCCTTGAAGTATTCCAAATACATGTGTGTAAGCACATAATTCCAGCTCCCACACCCACACATTCTCAAAAAGGAAGATGCCAAGCTGCTGGGTGAATATGTGGGGAGACAGAGCTACACGCTAATTAGTGAGAGACTAGTCACTGGAAGGGCTGTGGCTCAGTGATAGTGCATCTGTTTGGCATGCAGAAGGTCCCAGGTTCAATCCCAGTCATCTCCAGCTACAAGAACCAGGCAGTAGATGATGTGAAAGACCTCAGCTTGAGACCCTGGAGAGCAGCTGCCAGTCTGACTAGACAATACTGATCACAATGGACCAAGGATCAGATTCAGAATAAGGCAGATTCATGGGACCACTTTGGGACTAAGGAGGAATGTTTTGGATCCATTCCAGCTGGCCAGAATTTTCTTTTTAACCATCTTCACTCTGCTACTTTTTCTGTAATTAGGCCTTTGTTAAGACTGGTTGAGCTGGAACAATGTTAGCTTTTGGTAAAGTTGGGAATCCTTGGCAAGCACAAACAAAGGTATCATCTTAAGACAGGGGAAGCTTTGCAAAGCAGTCTTTTATGGTTTATCATCAGCGGAACTGAAGAGAGGCCTGCTTAGGGCTGGGACATCACCATTTAGATCTCGGAGAGACATTAATATAACAAAAATAGTTATTGGTGAGGCTGCAAGCTTATGCACCCTTACCTCAATGGAAGACATATTGAACACAGCAAGATTTTTTTCTCAGTAAATATGCAAAGGATTGCACAGTTATTAACACCAATGGGGCTGTGACAGACTGCACTTTTAAAAGCTTAGATGTGCTGTGTAAACAGAAGGGTTAATTCTTCACAGAGCCAGAGGGCCTTGAGTGACAGGCTGTTCCAAGAGATCTGATTGGTTAGCATCAGCTGAGCAGAGAATGACTAATGAACTGGATGCTTTAAAGCAGGGGTGCCAAACACAAGGCCCAGAGGGCAGAAGCGGCCCACCCAGGGTTTTTATGCAGCCTGTGAGCAACTAGTGCAAGGGAGGGAATAGAAGACTGCTTGAGGTGGAATGGTCAGAGCCACTCCAATTGTGGCTCCAGCATGGCAGAATAATCTCGTCTGCAGCAGTCAAGCAGTGTGGGAGCATCTGCCCAGTTCTGCACTGCTGGCTCTCCAGTCCACCTATGTGCATTTTCCTCTCCCCCCCCCCCCAGCCCATGAGGCCTTGCAATGAGGATACACCAACTCAGAGCTTACCAACTGCTATCCGTTATACAGTTTCTGTCTCCGGTACCTGGCATTACATTTTATGGCACACATGGCCTGTCCCAACAAAGTGACATTTATGTCAGATCTGCCCCTCATGACAAATGAGTTCAACACCTCTGCTTTAAAGGATTTTTATCTACATTCAGAGAATCAGGAAGTAAATATACAAAAACGTGTTCTTTTAAAGATACACCCATAATTACCATGACTTTGATATGTGTAAATTTCAATGCAAAATAAACAATAATGGCTTCTTTTGTCCATTTCAGCAACAACAGTGGATAATGGTCAAATAGTTGAAAGGGTAGTCTAATCCCATATGAAATTTGCAGCTGTCTAAGCTCTAACCAAGAGGACATACTCAAGAATCTGACAGACTATGGAGGGTATGAGTACAAAATGGCTGCTGTGAGAGGTTCAGCCAACCACACAATGTCAAAGAGTGAGATTATGCATAACTCTTATAGTAGCTTTGTGAGGCATAATCTCTGTTTAACCATAAGCCTCTTAAAATAAACATATTGTTTAAACATATTTTATTGCATACACAAAGTAAATATATTGAGCTAGCTAAAAAAAAGCCCTCATCTGGCTGTATCTGTCTTCATTTTGCAAACATCTATTGCCCTTATAGTAATGACAATGTTGGGGGGAAAGCTTCTTCTCTTGGCTATCCATTTTACATGACACCTTCCGTCCTGAGCCTAGCTGTGTTTAACCTGCACTGTTACTTGTAAAAATGACAGCTGGTGCTGGAGGCTATTTATTTTATGTGTCAAAGCCAGCTCGTGTTTTCAAAGCATCCCATCCATTTTCAAACTGGCAATGTGGCAGGCTTTGGTATATATAATTTCAAAGCTCAGCATGGACATTTCTTAAAGCCCAGAAAACCTGATAAGAAAGGTTGCCAGCCACACTACAGGCTATTTGTTCACAGCGGGGGGGGGGGGGGGGGGGGGGGCACCA
>NW_015162031.1:27740-40040 GCF_001447785.1 Gekko japonicus | reverse complement strand
GTAGGGAAATGGTTAAACTCTTCCACTGAAGTTCATGGATTTATAACATAGAGGGGGGGAAACCTGCAGATGCCTCACACATTTCCCATGACCCTGATATAGGTGTATCTCTTGGGACTCAGATACAAACATATGTAAAATCACTGAGAGTACTTTCTTCAAACAGCCACAAAAGTACAGCAGAAAGCAACTCCTAAATATAGCCTTGTCATCTTACTGCCCTAACAAAACACCTGAAAGAAGGGGAAATCTCATGATTCCACTTTGAAATGTTTTGAAAGGTGAGTGTGAGTTTTGAATGTTAAACAGTACACCAAAGCTTTATTGAAAGATAAAAAGGGGCAAAAGGTGGGTGGAAATGGATGGAGATGAACACAGGGCTGAATCTGGGGGGACAATTGTGAATCAACAAATATCCATAGGAGACAGGTGTGTGAGTTTGTTATAGTACTTTGTGATGAAATGGGGCTGTAGTTCAGGAAAGCTTGTGCTAGAACAAAAATGTGTTAGCCTTAGTTGTGAGACAAGATTCCTATTTATTTTATCAAATATCCATAATACTGATGCCCAGTTTTGGTGGGTAGACCAGTTGTTTTTTCAACTCTACGATGGGAGTTGAGAGGAAAGCACCATGGGATCTCTTTGCAGGAGGCAGTTCTTCTGAAGACCAGGTGCTGGTGTGCAGCAGCAGTAGGGGAGGCTTTGTACCCATGCTGAGGGCATTCTGGACCATTTGGTGAGCCACTGTGGGAAACAAGATGCTGGCTTGATAGACCTTTGGTCTGATTTTATTTATTTATTTATTTACATGTGATTTCTATACCGCCCATGACCCTTAATGGGTCTCAGAGTGGTTTACATTAGACTACGTCTGTAGTCGAATCCTAACTAGGGCCACAATTTGTGCGGGGAGGGGTTACCTAGCAGCACCAGGACGGTGGCTTTTCTCTCCTTCTTGGCGGCTCAGGCGCAGTCTCGGCACTCCGGGCAATCGGCGACCATCGGCGGGCTTCTTGGTGGTCTTCCAGCAGTGCTGTTCTTTTACAAATCTAGGAAGAAGACAGGGAAGGATGCAGATAAATCTGTACATGCTAGATTATGAGGATGGGTTAAAACATCCTTTGACTAATAGTATGCAATAGTCTTCGGAGTAGTGGATCATGGAGGGGAAAACTGTAATTTGAACTACATAAGGCATCTTCAGGTATTGGTAACTCACTGAAATAAATATTCCACCAAGGGCACATCGCAAGAAATTATCATTGTACAAACTATCTTCATATTATCATTGTCGTTAAGATAGACAGTTATGCCTATTCAAGTTCATGTGAATTTGTCCTGCGCTGTGTGGCACATGATAATCTGGAAATTCTATGCATACTTACTGAAAATAAACCCTACTGAACTCTGTGGGAATCACAAAATTATTTGCCTAGGATCAGTTTGTTAGAGAATAATTTCATTAGTGGTCCATCATGAAATCATAATTATTATTCTTCAGTGTTCATGGTACGAATCCATTGCAGACATTATGTAATATGTTTTACTCTCTTTTGTGAAAAAGTATTGTGCAGACATGTTTTAATAGGAAATGAAAATTAAAAAATGTACAGTGGAATCTCAAACGGAGGTATACCCTTTTATGCCCATTGAAATCAGTGGATATTGAAGGGTGTAACTCTGTTTAGGACTTTAATGTTAAAATTTTATGAAATATGCACCAATGCAAGACAGTAAAGAAAGGCTTGGGGAAAGTCAGGTAAATAAAAATGTCATATTAAAAATGGATAATAAAATCAGATGTCAGACATTAAGTAGGATTGACCTTGTTTAGCATTTAGATGGGAGTCCACCAAGGAATACCAGAGTTGTAATGCTGAGGCATGCAATGGTAAACCACCTCTCAATGTCTCTTTCTTTAGAAACCCCATAGGGTTGCCATGCATCCGTTGTGAATTGAAAGCAAAAAAATAATAATAATGTTGAAACAGGAGACAAATTATTTTTCTTATTTCTGAAAAAGGTTTAGATACATGTCCTTAAATGCTAACTCTAATAAAATCATCAGTTTGACAGCATGTTTTCTGTCTTCCTCACAGACTTTGTCCAAGTAATCAAATGGTGAACAAAACAACTGCAATAGAATTTGTCCTTCTGGGATTTGCCAATCTTCGAGAACTACAGGTTGTACATGGTGTGTTCTTTCTCTCCATTTACTTAATGGCCTTGGTGGGAAACTTTCTCCTGATTGCTGCTGTCGCCCAGAATCACCACCTTCACAGTCCCATGTATTTCTTCTTGGTCAACCTTTCCATTGCTGATGCCTGCTACATTTCAACTACAGTTCCCAAATCCATGGTGAATTCTTTGATGGACAGCAAGCAGATTTCATTCTCTGGATGTGTCGCTCAGGTTTTCCTGGTGATCTTGCTTGCAAGTTCTGAGCTGTTCCTTCTCACTGCCATGGCTTATGACCGCTATGCAGCCATCTGCCATCCTCTACGATACCAGCGGATCATGAACTGGAATGTTTGCCTCCAAATGGCAGCTGTGTCTTGGGTCACCTCTGTCACCATTGCAGTGGTACATACTGTGAACACATTTTCATTACAGTTCTGTCAGTCCAATGTTATTGAACAATATTTCTGTGATATCCCTCAGTTATTAAAGATATCTTGCACTGATACAGCAACTGCTATGAGCCTTGTTCTTGCCAGTATACTTAGCTTAGGCTCATTTTGCTTTACATTCATATTTGTTTCTTATGCTTACATCTTCTCTGCTGTGTTCAAGATTCAGTCAGCTCAGGGCAGGCAAAAAGCTTTCTCTACCTGCACTCCCCACTTGACAATCTTTTGTTTGTTTTTCTTCACTGCTTCATTTTCATACATGAGGCCCAAAGCCTTGTCGTCTCCAACTGTGGATTTGTTGGCTGCTGTTCTGTATACAGTTTTGCCCCCAGTCATGAATCCCATCATCTATAGCTTGAGAAACAAAGACATCCAGTTGGCTCTGGGCAGAGCCATGACTAATTTCCCTTGCATTTCCTGGGTGGGCTTTGAAAAAATGGACTGGAAACATTGACGGCTTCCTAACAAAACCACGTAGAATTCTACCTTCAACCCCAACTGTCTATATGTATTTTAGTGTATATGTAGAGTCATCCAAAAAAACAAAACAAAACCCTGTGAGATCTATTGTTTGTAATTTGGGAACCTTACACTTCTGATAAATACACTCTTTAAATAAATTAACAAGTTAATATACATGACTTTATGTCGACTCCATAAAAATTAAGTGCAACAAGAAAGATTGCTGCATAAAGCTTGATTGCTGTTTTGTTTGTCTGTTTCATAAGAATTAATGGTGTAACATGTAATGACCCTGGAAACTAGATCATCCTCATCATGATACTTAGAGCCTGAAATCACTACTCCCGTATTTCACATCTACCAGGGAAGGTTTGGTTCTTTATGCTGAGAACCTTGCCAGCTCCAGGAAATCTTCTTACTGAATCTTGATGAGGACAAAAGGCAGTAGGTGTCAGACTCCTGGGCAAGTTACTCTCATCCACACTGTCTTTGGCAGTGAAAGGCTTCATTGAGAAATAAACAAGTTCCAGAGCTTAACAGTACTGTGTCAGTTCCAAAGATTTTGATGGGCACAGGCAAAGATATAGGTAATTCAAATGTAACCCCTCCTAAGACCCACTCATACGTCACATTCACACCTCCTCGCTCCAGCATCTCTAACCCCCCTTTCACATGGGAAATATATGATCCCGTTATCTACTGAGCAAGCTGGCACCAGTGTTAACATGTGAGTTTCTAAATGTATTATTTGTGCTGATGCTGTATGTCTGTAAAGTGTCTTTGCTTGTGTGTATGTGGGCTGTGGGAAATGCTGTGCCTTGGGTTTGCCTGCTCTGCCTCTCATGTTGCACCTGAAGCTGCAAGGAGCCAGCTTTGTGCTGCATATGCTAATGGACATGTGCATACCCACACCTTCCCTGCATGCCTCTGCATAAAGAAGGCATTCACCATGGAGCTCAGCTTGGAGACTTTGAGAAAACAACGAGCTTTCCACTATTACAGGACCTTGGAAATCGCACGTAACTCCAACTATTTGAGTCTGCATCACAAGAAAAACATCCTGTTATTGCCTGCTTGGAGCAAGCCATCGATCTGCAAATAAAAGGTTGCCATGGGAATATGGCTTGACACCTCACCACATGGCCATCCTTTGAAGTTAGGTCTAGGATTTGAATATTGCCCCCTCCCTGCTAGGTATAGCGTCACAACCTGTCCACCCAGGGTCATTTTTGTAGAAAAAGAGCTAGGGGAACACATTAGCATAACTCATTAGCATATGTCACACCCCCTGACATCAGGGGCCCGGCGGTGGACCTGCAAGGCCGGCGGGAGTGTGAGGAAGCCCCGCCAAGGCCCTCCCTGGCCCCAGGCAGGCAGGGGTGGGGAGAGGCGGGGAGGAAGCAACTTACCCTCCCTCTTCTCCTGCCTCCTCCTGGCTGAATGAGGGCTGGAAGCGGGGCGGCCAGAAGCAGGGGGTGGGGCTTTGTCATGTGTTCTGCCCCCCTGCACCTCACCCGGGGGAACTGCGATCCTCCGCGTTCCCCCCTGAAATGACCTCTGTGTCCACCTATAGGGATAGAAAGGGGACGGATTCTTAGGGATAGATTGGCCTTAAGCCAAACCCACAAAAGTAGGTTTTAAAAAGAGGAACACAGCCTTTGTTTCTCTGGTTAGGGTTAGCTCACCCCCCCACCTTTCTGCAACTTAAGATGCAAGCCGCTAGCCAGCAAGCTAGCGAGACAACACCCCCCTTCCACATTAGGCAACCTAAGCTCTGCTGCAGGCAATTCTCTCGGGTTTTCTTGGAAGTGCACACCAAGAAAACATACACGTGGTTGGCTTGTCTACCAATGTTCCCTCTAAGCTGTGGAGTCTCATGAGTAAAAATTCTACTTTGTGAGCTCCTGGCATTAAAGTTGTGAATGAGAGATTTGGGTCCTGCATAAATTTGTTTGCTCTGGAGCCATCCTTCCTGAGCCAAGACAAAAATGTGTGAGCCGGAGGCTAAAAAACTATGAGCTAGCTCACACTAACTCAGCTTAGAGGGAACACTGTTGTCTACCCGTGTGAGAGAAGAATCCCTTGGTGAGACCTTTCATTCCTGATTTCCACACTGAGGAAGAATCCCTTCTGAATCAGATGAGTATCAATGCTACCCTTCTGTGTCCTTCCTCATTGTTTGTCTGAATTTATTATTTTCAATGCTTACTGTTTTCTGTAACTATTGTAAGCTAAAGGAATCTTGTGAGACTGTGGGAGTGTATCTGTTTATGTGTGCTTGAGAACTATTTAGTAAAGGCAACATTTATTCATTAAACCTAGCGTGTTGTCTCAATTCCTGGGAAATAGGAGCGTTCATTCTGCAATCTGACCTCTGTATACAATTAGTCCAAAGACCTCAGCATAACAGCCCTCTGCTGTAGATAAAGCAGATCTGAGCTCCCGGAACCATCCTTAGAGGAGTTTCGGTAACACCAGAAGATTCAAGGACATTCCTCTGTGACCAAGAGAAAGGCTTTTTCAGAAGAGTAACACATCTACGATAGTGCAGCCACACACCCCACACTCACATACCCCACTGAGGGAATTCCCCTCCCCCATCATCCATGGCAAACTGAGTGAAGTAAGGTTTGACAGTAGGATACCATTGCCAAGTCCCCTCTGGCCACTGGTACGGGACGGAGGTTAGGGTTGCCAGACCCAGGTTGGGGATGGAGCCCAGGGTCCTCTGTGGGATACAAGAGTCCACAATTCAAAGCATCCATTTTTGCCAGAAGAACTGATCTCTGTAGTATGGAGATCAACTGTAATTCCAGGGGATCCCCAGGTCTCACCCAGAAACTGGCATCCTTATAGTGGAAGGGAAAGTGGGGCTGCCAACCACTTCTGCTTTCCTTGAGGGATTCTTGATGTTCCAGACAACACTGTTATTTGCTCAATGCCCAGAATGTGCAGGTGTTTCTTCAGACTTCTAGGCACTGCTCCAAGGGCTCCAATGACAACTGGTATGATGGAATAATGATGATAATGGTGGTGATGGTGATGATGATGATGATGATAGTTATTGTTGT
The DNA here is from genome assembly GCF_001447785.1 of Gekko japonicus. NCBI lineage: Eukaryota > Metazoa > Chordata > Lepidosauria > Squamata > Gekkonidae > Gekko > Gekko japonicus. The sequence continues at coordinate 33,877 of NW_015162031.1, read as the reverse complement.
TGTTGTTGTTATTGTTATCACCTGGGTTTTGGCCACTGTGTGACACAGAGGGTTGCCTGGAATAGCTACTGGCCTGATCCAGCATAACTTCTCTTATGTTCTAACTTCAAAATGTGTATGCTGGAATGAATGTTTTTCATGTGCTATTGGACTCCTGTTTAATTTTGCAAAATTGGCAATTTGCTCCAGATTGGATCTACATGAAGAACTGAAGCCTCCTGTACAAACTGGAACTTGCAGAATTCTGAATATGGATTAAACACTGAGGGAAAATATATGTTCAGGGACATCTCAGAGGTGTTGGAAATACATGTGTTGCAAGGTCTAAATTAACTCGTTATAGGGTTAATGTGTTAATCTTGTGTCCTACTGTTCAGCCTGAACTGGAAGGGAACCTGGCACAGAGCCAATGGAGAGATGGCCTGGGAAACTGAACCTATTGACTAACAATCATTGGTTAATGCATTCAGGTGATTTCCTTCTAGGGGTCACGAAGAAAGAAGAATCTCAATTACTATCTGTGTGTCTGTTGTTGAAAGCATGTAGTCTTGTTTGTTGTTTTGTAGATTTCCCATGTACCCTTCCCTTTAGAAATAAAGATTTTTACCTAGAAAGAAAATGCCTCCTCTCTAGTGAACAAATATCCATTGCAAACTCTGAATATTTAACTATTTTTACCACATTTTCCAACAAGATGGACCTGATTTAGATTGGTACGTGACATGGGGGGGGGGGAGTTGTTTGAGCCTCCACCACACTGTTTTTCCAACCCCAAACACCCCTAGGAGGCACTATTTACTCTGTTGCATTGAGACTGTGCATGTATCAATGAATCTTCTATTGATGTCTGAATGAAGCCATAGTATATTTTCAGTTTAATTCCTTCACTCTAGTTCTTTTTGCCACATTACTTTCCTGCTTCACTACATTGAGGAATAATTCTAGAAATGTAGTATGACTTGAAAAACCCTAATATCTTGTACATAATTGCATTTGTTCACCCAAAGCGGAAAAAAATGAAAAACATGATAAGCTGTCATTTGTAGCAACAAAGAAATTGCACCTGTTTCTGAAGAGGTCACCATGGTTTAGAGCCCCAGTGCTTTTCTGCTGGTGAAAAAAGACAGAGTAGTTCCCTTGGACTACTTAAAAAGGCTATGGATCATGGGAACTTCAAGGGGGGAAAGGTCCATTGAAAAGGCCACATGGGGTGGCTCTGTAGAAAGGTGTCTGGAGCTGACCCAATGTTTTGTTTTGTTTTTTCATTCCTAAGGAAATAAAGCACTGTGTATTTCCATTTCTACAGTGGCTTGCTCTTTGCATTTTGCATTTTCATTTTCCCCTTCCCCACTACTTTTTCTTTCCCTTCCCTGAACATGCCCATATCCTGTCTCCTTTTCCTGACAGTGGTGCCAAGAGGATGGAAGGGCATGCTGTTGCTCAAATATTCCTGAAATACAGGGGTGGTGGGTGTAATCTTAAAAAATGAATTCCCGTCGATCGGACGGCCCCTGTAACAACATTAATTCCAGATTCTAAAATTCCCTAACTTTATTGCTTACATCAACCAGATATCAGAAGAACAATGGAGCTACTGAAAGTCTCTAATGTGCAAACAGTCAACTGTTCTCTGTATGCTTTTACTTCCCAAGTGTAAGGCTCCGAGAACACAAATAATATATGTATCAATTAAATTTTGCCCCATGGGGACAACTGCTTAATGACAGGTAGTGAGGCATATTAATGACAGGTAGCGAGGCAGTGCCAGTGATGGACTAAGATACGTGAATGACTGCAAGGTACAGTGGTCTAGAACAGATTGCATCTGGACCTCAAAGAACTCCATAAAGAAAAAGAGTAAGTTGCTTATGGAAATCTAACAGCAAGAGTAACAAGACAGACTATTTTGCTGATATACACCTTTCAATGGTGCTGCTATACTCAGGCAGTTTATTCCTTTCATCTCAACCTTTTTGCATATTCTTATAGTTGTATCCTCTGGCACAAGGAGCTTTGCACGAGTGGAATATATCACCTCCACTGATGGAAGACACCTTGCATCAGAAGAAGGCTGCACCCATGACTAGAACTAAAACTTTGGGTTCAACCTTAGTTTGTTCTGGCTGATTTCAGACTATTATCTGGACTAGAGGTACGATTCTTAGGGTGAAAGTGCATCTTACTCCATCACAGTCATAGCATATTATCTAATGTGGATTCTGCATATGGATGCCCTGGACTGCTAGATCACATAATTTTTCCCATCTCCCACCCAACCACAGTGCAATTAAAAACAATTTATCAGTTTTTCAATTCTTCTCCCTAGCCTTATAAAATCAATCATGTCTCTCACAGCAATGCTCATTATGCATGCTTCATTCACACACCCCAGATGCAGTACATAAAATTACTGCATTAATTTCTCAAACATGGCAGGCTCCTTAAATATTTGTTTTGCAGTTTTACCTAAACCAGGATTACTTGGAGGGAGATTATGGGATAGAGGTGCTACTCTGGAGTTCAATGAGATTGTTCTTGCACACTGAAAACAGGAACTAAGTGATGGGACTGGAAATATGTTCATCAGAATCCAATTCTATGACACCAGTTAAAACACAATAAGAGACTGTGATTTTGACAGTTTCTTCTTTTTTAAATCTGAGTTTTATATAGGTTTTTATACATGAAATAAAAAAGAAGAAACAAGGTAGAATAAAGTAACACGAGAAAAAGTAGAAACTAAACCAACTAATACAACTGAAAGCAGAATAAAGGAATAATATCTGATTTTTTCTACTACAGGAATCCAAACATTTACTCATTACCACCTTAGTCCGAAATCAGACCAAGGAAAATATATCACCTTTCCATTTAAAGTGTAAGTTTGGCCATTTATGCAAGGTCCAACACTTTGACTAGCCATTTTTCTATTGTAGGTAAGACAGTTTTCCTTCTTCAAGGATTATAGAACATGCTACTCAGTCATGCCACTAGTGGTCACTGCTAGGCAATCAAAACAGTATGCAAGCTTTCAGGACTTGGCAAGAGAAGCAGGGTGGTAATTCTTACAGTTTCCTTTGTGTGCTCCTCCCCCTTCAAGGATTATACATCATGAAACAGAGTCAAACATGTCCAACAAAACCACTGTGTCCGATTTTCTGCTCCTGGAATTCTCAGAGGTTCGGGAACTGCAGTTTCTACACTTCATTGCTTTTCTGATGGTGTACTTGGCCACGGTGACAGGGAACCTCCTCGTCATCTTTTCAATAGCCTTAGACCACCACCTGCACACCCCCATGTACTTCTTATTGATGAACTTGGCCATGCAGGACCTTGGTCAAATTTCAGTCACTGTCCCCAAATCCATGATCAATTCCCTCCTGAATACCAGGCACATTTCATATTCAGGGTGTGTTGCTCAAGTCTTTTTCTTTCATTCCTTCGCAGCATCCGATTTCTGTGTCCTCACAGTCATGGCATATGACCGGTATATGGCCATTTGCAATCCATTACATTATGAGATGATAATAAATAGGCATGTCTGCAGTGAAATGATTGTTGGTGTATGGGTCGCCGGTTTTCTGTATGCTGGATGGCACACCAGTGGGACTTTCGCAACCCATTTCTGTTCTAACGTTGTTAATCAATTTTTTTGTGATATCCCACAGCTTATAAAATTGACTTGTTCTGAACTAAATCTAATTGAAATGACTACTGTTGGGATTGGAATTTTCCTTGGCCTGGGCTGTTTTGTGTATATCCTTGTAACTTACATACACATTTTCACTACTGTGCTAAGATTGTCTTCAATGAAGGAACGGCAAAAGGCTTTCTCCACTTGCATTCCCCATCTCATTGTCTGCTCCACATTTTTATTCACTGCATGCTTTGCCTATCTGAAGCCTGTCTCTAACACTCCATCACAGCTGGATTTGGTATTTGCTGTAATCTATTCCTTGGTTCCACCCATGTTGAATCCTGTGATTTACAGTATAAGAAACAAGGAGATCAAAAAAGCCATGGCAAAAGTTTTGGGTTTTAGGTCCTTTTCAACCAGCACATGATCCAGTTTGCTACTGTACTATACATTTTTTTTGTTTGCTTTTTGCTCTTACAATAAAACTCACATTGAAATGCATAATGAGTGTGTACTTAATGCACAATGCTAATTCACATAATATTATGTCATATAATTAGAATTGACATGTGCTAGATTGAAACACTACAAATAATATTCTTGTGAGTTTGGAATCTGTTTAATGTGAACAAACATATTATATAGTTTTGGCCTACAGTGGCCTGCTTAGAGGGAACCAGAGTCTCTAATAAAACGATAGTTGATATCTCCTTAATGGGCTTTAATTGTTAGGAAATGGCACTCAGCAATACTTGGAGGGAGGTGTCAAGTCCCTTCCTCACTGAAGGGAGGAAGCACCTGTATGAGCTGGATCCAGCCAGCCTTTTTAACTCCATCTTACCCAGTTCTTCATGTTCAGTCCTTGATTCAAAATGTTTTTTTTGTTCAGGCAGGTCACATGGTCCCAGCATACTAGAATCCCAAAGGGGATCCCAGCTTACATTTTTCGCTAGTGGAAATTTTGATTGCACTGTACTCTGCATCCCTGTGTACATGAAGAAACAGCAATTTAGATTCTGGGGGAATGAAAGAAGCAGACAGACACTGCTGGGAATTTAATGAAGTACTTCAGGATACAGCATCCCTCTTACTGATGTGTGGTTACAGATCTTCTTCCCTTTAGGAGTACTTCTTCTTTGTTTCCATTTTTTTTTGGTATGTGTTTGTTTGTAAATAAAGCAAATATTACAAAATGTAATAAATTTCTAGTGCTCTCTCATCCAAAGGAAACCAATCCAAATAATATAGATAGTATTTACCCAGGAAACTGAAATTAGATCTAGTTGTTTCAGAATATCATTTAGATCAAATGTTCATAGGTTGGACCTGCTGGTGAAAAGTATATGCTGGGGATTCTGAGACCTGCATGTCCGAATGCCATGTGAGGTGTAGAGTGTAGTTTGCAGGGGAGTGGTGATATGGCAGCTGGATCTAACATCATGAATCCAATGATTCTGATTAAATTTGAAACATTACAGGTACTAAAGAATGGGTGTGCTTTGGATGTATCTTGGTAAGTTAAGTTCCCAATGCACATCAGGGTATACAACCAGGAACTGTGACAGCATCACTTTCTTTTGAAGTATGCAGCTCAGAAACCCTCCTTGAATTTTTCTGCAAGATCTGCACACTGAATTCCAGCCAAAACTTACCTCCTTTGTATTGGGATATGTGGTTGATATGTGGTTAATATAGCATAATTTTACCCAGTCATAGAAGCATGATACTGAGTGCAGTAAATAAATCTCCCAAGAACTGTATTGTATATATATAAAAAAGAAAACTTACATTTATTCAAAGTAGATCCAGTTCACATTCAGATTGCAGTTGAAAAGAGAGAAAGAAGTCTAATGTAAAGGATACATTTCCCTTTCAGTTCAGTTCAGTTCCGTTAACCTTTATTGGCATAAAAGTATCTTAAAAGAGGATTACTATAAAAAAGGAAATATACATTTAAAACCATATAGAGCCATACATATAGAGCTGAGCATTTTACCAACTGCATAATATTGCATAGTATTGCATAAAACAATTACTCATTGGTAGTTTCCTGGCGTAGCTTTATCGCTGATTATAAAAGCATGGCTATGTTAATTGATATTTCCGGAACAGAGTCATTCAGAAGATGGTGCACTTTTAAAGCATCAGGAAGGTTCATCATCTTGGCTAAGATAGGATTTAAGTATCAAGATTGTGGTTCTGGGGATAAAACGGTGGAGAGAGAATGGAAATTTTCCCTCCCATACCTGCCTATGGCCTAACTGGGCAAGAGATCAGGCTTAAATATGATAACTAACCTTAAATTAGACTAGGACAACAACAGGGGTTAAATTACCATTGAATGCATGCTGTTTATATAAATCTCTAAAAAAATCATCATTTCTGTCATTTCCCACCCAACTAAATTACAATTAAAACCAGTTTATTAGTGTTTTAGTTCATCTCCCCTCCCCAATATTTTTATCCACATAAGTTGCTAAAGTAAGGAACTTATATATGC
>NW_015162031.1:20132-27697 GCF_001447785.1 Gekko japonicus | reverse complement strand
TAACAGAACTGCATTAATTTCCAAGCAGCTACAGTCAAAACAGGAGCACCTGGAGGAGGGATATATGGGATGCAGGTGCAACTTTTGATTTCACTGTTAATACATTGTAGGGGGCCCCTCATACACTGAAAACAGGAAATATAGGAGATTGGAAATATGATCATCATCATCCAATTCAATTTCAACAGTTAAATTATATTTATACACACACACTATTCTCAACATAGTCCTACCTGTGGATACTTAAATTTGGAGACTGGAGCCATGGACATACAAGAGAGATCTTTCTACAAACCTGAGAAAAACTCCAGGTTTACAGAAAAATATGAAATCCAAAAAATAAAAAGGGGGTTAAAAACATCCAAAATGATAGAAGCAGCACCTGTGACTTTAAGAAATGAATGTCATTGGTGGTCATTGCTAGTCAATCAAAAGCTTTGCAAGCTTTTAGGCCTTGGCAAGAGGGGCAGGGTGATAATTTTCACAGTTTTCCTAGTATTTTCTTCTTCAGGGATTATACAACATGCTATTCAATATCCAACAAAACTGCTGTGTCCAATTTTCTGCTCCTGGAATTCTCGGAGGTTCGGGAACTGCAGTTGCTACACTTCACTCTATTTCTGAATATGTACTTGGCAACTATTACAGAGAACCTCCTCGTAATCTCTTCAGTTGCCTCAGACCATCACCTGCACACCCCCATGTACTTCTTTCTGATGAATTTGGCTGTGCAGGACCTTGGCCAAGTTTCAGTCATTGTCCACAAATCCATGATCAAGTCCCTCCTGAATACCAGGCACATTTCATACTCAAGATGTGTAGCTCAAGTCTTCTTGTTTTTGTTCTTTATAACATCTGATTTCTGTATCCTCACAGTTATGGCATATGACTGATATGTGGCCATTTGTAATCTATTGCAGTATGAAATTATAATGATTTGATAGGCCTGGACTAAAATCATTGCTGGTGTATGGATCACTGATTTTCTGAATGCTGGAATGTCACCAAACCATTGAGTCCTTTGCAACCCATTTCTGCTCTAATGTTGTCAATCAATTTTTTGTGATTTCCCACAGCTAATAAAATTGTCTTGTTCTGACGTAAATCTCATTGAAATCATTAGTATTGTAATTTATGTGAACATTTTCACCACAGTGTTGATTGCCTTCTGAAAGGGGAGACAAAAAGGCTTTCTCCACTTGCACCCCCACCTCATTGTCTGCTCCACATTTGTCTTCAGAGGAGGCTATGTCTACTTGAAGCCTACTTCTAACACCCCATCATGGTTAGATTTGATGTTTGCTATAATCTGTTCCCTAGTTCCACCCATGTTGAATCCTGTGATCTACAGTATAAGAAGCAAGGAGATTAAAAAAACAATGGCAAAGGTTTTAGGTATTAGGAGTTTAGGTACATGATCCAGTTTGGTACTATCAGTGTGTGTTTGTTCAGTTTTTCTGCTTTCGCAACAAAACTAACATTAAAATGCATAGCCAGCAAGCACCTAATGTACAATGTCAGTTTGAGTCTTCATACATAAGACTAGGGATGGGCACAGACCAAAACATGGAACTAATTTTTCCATGGACCGGGGCCCCGTTCATGGTCTGTGAGCCTGGTCCATGCACCCACCAACACGGACCTCTTATGACCGTGCCAGGAGGTCTATAGGTCCATGTGGGGGTGGGCTTGCAAAAGCCATTTAAAGGGAATGCTTGATGGCTTTGCAAAGTGTGTGACATGTGAGTGAAGGGCAAGCGCTGATTTCATTCACCCGTAAGTGGGTGAACTCATTGCTTGGCCTTCACTCACATGCTGGGCAGCTTTGCAAAAGACACTTAAAATTTAAATAGCATGGCCCAAACGGACCATGGTCCGATCCATTAATCTGGAGATTCGTGGCCCTGGGGTCTATAAACTCCATGGACCTTCACATAACATCATTTTTCTGGACCGTGCCCATCCCTACATAAGACTTCATAATGAGGTGGATCCTACTACTCCACTGAGCAAAGTTAGTTTGCTAAAATATTTATACCACACTTTTCCTTTTGGCTCAAGTTAGAAGCCTTCCTCCAAATAAAATGGCTCTTCCATCGGAGGAATAAACACTTATGGGGGAAGATAAATCCTTAGTCTGGAGGAAGGCTACTTGGAGGATAGCCAGTGATAGCTGGCTGATGTGAAGATGCTTATAAGGTGCATCTGGGACTCCACTAAGCCTGGTGGATGCTGGGATTGACAATATGGAACCTGAGAAGAAGGGGCCTAGTGTTATCTCTGTCCCCATCTGACAGTGTTACATTACAAGCAGATGGAGTCACAATTTTAAGATATCTTATAATTTATGATGTCTACAAATCAGAACGAGATAAGAGAATCAACTGATCCATACTTCTGCCTCTCCCACCAGTTTTTAATAAATGTCCCAGTGGTACTCAAAGAAAATAATGTATGTGTGATAGATTCTAACAACCTAGATCATGAAGAAATTGCCATATTAACACCTTAATTTCAAATATGGAAGGCACTTTAGACATCTTTTCCTGTGGTTACTCCTGAGATCAGGTATTTATGGAGCGCAAGTGTGAGTTTGGGGGGTTGGTGTTGTTGGGCTGCAAAGTTTAGCACTGATGAAACTCATAAGCCACTGTTGGTTGCTTCATGGAGGAAGGTGGAATATAAAAGTTGCATTTTTAATAAATAAAAAAGGTGGAAAATATTGGCCTGATGAATAAGAATCACATAGTAGAATTGATTGTACCAATTCAGACTGAAGATGAAGGCTCACATTTGGAATGTTGCCCTAATGTTCACAGCTTCCAGCATGTGATCTCCCCTAATGTTCAACGCTTCCCAGGTGACCTTCCCCAAATCTATGGCATGTGCAAACCTGTGACATACTGCACTACACTATATACTATTCCATTACACCGGTAGGACTGTAATAGTGGTTCCCCTACTACACAGCAAACAACAATGTGATACGTTCAGCTTCTAACAATAGCAATGACTTGCTCCCCTAGGTGTGTCTCATCTTATATGATTAGATATTGGTGCACAAAGTCATAGGATGGATGCCTACATCTTATACTGAACAATGGGAAATAGATTCTGAGGAATAGATGAATTTGAAATAATGATTGAGAAAGACTGATATCTTGTGAGTGTTCCTTCATTCTTAGATACATACATTAAGCCAGTCTTTGACTAATAATAAGTACAGCCTAGAATGGTAACTTGTCTGTTATTCCTGTTCCGAAAAAGTTATTTTGGTCTCCTGAGAGCTAATCTCCAGAAACCAAATTATGTATATTAATATTCTTCCATCCAATGGCAAAAACTTCTCACTGCTAGTATAGACAGTCCTTTTCTTCAAGTGTGTGAGACAGAAAGATATTCATGAAGTTACATTGGCTGGAGAAGTACACACTTCTGGGCAGTGGCTGTAGAAGAAAATACACCCGGAGATTCAAACATCTATAAAGAAAAATAGTAAGTTCTTTATACACTTGCAAGCTTAGCAATCACCATGTATAAAGAAAAATGATGATAACAGTGCTGAGATGCACATTCAGGATAGCATCCAGACAGTTTTTTCCCCTTCATTCTCACCTAGAGACCCTCCTTAACCACCCACATAGCTGTTGCCTGCGCAGGTCCCATGATCTCCAGGTATAGCTTTTTTGGTGGGCAAGGGGGATGCCTCCTTTCCTTTTCACCAGCAGAAAAATTCATTGGCTCAAACCCATATGAAAGAAAAAACATGATCCAGGAAAAGTTAAAAGTTTGGAAGGCAAAGGTATAGATGAATATTTATTTCTGTTTCTATAGATTTTATGTATGTAGTAAAAATAGTAATCCCTTTTCAATCGATAATACATTATCATTGTTGATAGCTTTTACTAATTTTCACCCAATATATATTATATACTATGAACATCACTTATACATATAATAAGCAGTGTAAGAAGGCACTGCCAATCTTTACCTTCAAAAATGTCTGTATACTTTAATGGAAAGATTGGATACACAGAGACACCATTTTGATTAGGATTAAGGGATTCCGGCTATTTTGTCGGCTTAGGTCCTCACATTGCATCCATGCAATGGGCAAATTTAGAAGCAGGACAGAGACAAGTAAAGAATAAGACTATTGAAAATGTATGGTGAATCACCCATTTTTCATCATAATGTTTTAATCAGTTCAGCATTTTAAAAGATGGAGGGAAGCTAACTTGTCCAGCTAGCTGGATCCAACTCTGTATAATTTTCAAAATCTGAAACTGATCACCTCCACCAAATGTACAGGGACAGAGAAACTAAGTGACTCCCTTTTTAAGGACTATCCCATGTGATGTTATTTGCGGCAAATTAGAAGATGAAGGATTGAATCCTGCCAGTTTATGTTTCATCCTCATCACCCAGTTTCAGAAATGCAGCTTAACTCATTACTCAATGGAACTGTATTTTTTACAGTTTGCATGCCATTTCCTTCCACAGGCAAAATATAATTAGTACTGAGTGCAAAATGTCCAGCAACACTTCAGGATCTGACTTTCTGCTCCTGGAATTCTCAGAGGTTTGGGAACTACAGATTCTGCACTTTCTTGTGTTCCTTTTATTGTATGTGGCAACTCTTACTGGGAATCTTCTCATCATCTTTACAATAGCCTTTGATCATCATCTGCACACCCCTATGTATTTCTTTCTCATGAACTTGGCCATGCAGGACCTTGGTGAAATTTCAGTCATTGTCCCCAAATCCATGATGAATTCCCTCATGAATACCAGACACATTTCTTACTCTGGGTGTGTTACTCAAGTTTTCTTGTTTGTTTTCTTTTTAGCATCTGATGTTTTCCTCCTCACAGTCATGGCGTACGATCGGTATGTTGCCATTTGCAATCCTTTCCAGTATGAAATGATAATGAACATGAGAGATTGTATTAAAATGGTTGTCACCACATGGATCAGCGGTCTTCTCTATGGAGCATTGCACACCACTGGTACCTTCACAATTTCCTTCTGCTCTAACATTGTTAATCAGTTCTTCTGTGAAATACCACAGTTACTTAAGCTTGCTTGTTCTGATTCATACCGCATTGAGCTTGGGGTAGTTGTGTTAAGTGTTATCCTATTGTTTGGGTGTTTTATCTTCATTATTGTAACTTATATACACATCTTCATTGTGGTGCTTAGAATCCCATCTGTACGGGGAAGAAACAAAGCCTTCTCAACATGTGTTCCCCACCTCACAGTCTTCTCCACCTTAGTATTCACTGGATCCTTTGCCTACCTGATGCCGACTTCCAAAATCCCATCCCATTTTGATTTAGTATTATCTGTGATATATTCCATGATTTCACCCTTGCTGAATCCTTTGATCTACAGCATGAGAAATCAAGAGATCAAAGTTGGCGTGAAAAAACTATTAAGGTTGAAGTACCCTTCTAACAGTACTTGATATGCTTCACTTCTGTACTGTTCACGTGGACTGAAAGCTGTATGTAGTTTATTGCAAACACAGGAACTTCTGGAAAACACTTATGCCTTTAATCTGACAAACAGTCATGAAATGCTCTTGCCTTTAATCTGACAAAAAGCAATGACATGTTCATTCATGTTGCTCCAGCATAAATGTATTGGCAAGCCCACTTTTCTCACATCACATACATGCCAATCTATGCTATTTTAATTTTGCCTGAACAGCATCTAATTTGTAGATCTAATTAGTTTCTGTACATTTAATTTGCTGCTGTGTATGGAAATAAGTAAAAAAAAAGCACCATGATTGTTAAAACTGTCCTCCATGAAAATTTTGGATGAATGCAATTATATTGAAGGCATTGTAATAAAAGCTGTGTGGTGTACTGATTACCATGTTAGACTAGGATCAGGAAGACTCAGGGTCAAATCCCTGCTTGCCATGAAGCTTACTGGGTGACCTTGGGCCACTTATTTAATTTCAGGCTAACCTGCCTCATCGGGTTGTTCTGAAATAAAATGGAGGAGAGAACACTGAGCTCCAAGGGGAAGGGTGATATAAAAAATGTACTAAATAAATAAAATACATCTTAAATAGCAATGGCACCGAACTTCATGGTACTGACTTTTGTCACTGTTGTTCTGTTCAATCTATCCAACAGATTCTAGTTAACAATAGGATTTTTTTCCTTTTTCTTATTTAAGCAAACTAAAATGGCCACTTCTGAATAAGGGGTTGGGTCCCATGAGCTTTTCCATCAGTAAAAAGAGAGAGAGAGAGAGAGAGAGAGAGAGAGAGAAGAGGGATTCCCTTTGACCTCACCAAAAGGGAATGCTGGGGATCACGGGATCTGAATGGACAAAAGTTGTCTGCAATGGGGTATGTAATGTCGAAGGAAATTGTGCAAGATACACTGAAAAAATTGGCTGAATACCACTGGGATCAATAGTATGGAAGAATGCTGACCTGCAAGGTGCATTTGCAAACATGATGACGGGGGAATAAGTCAGTGTTCTCCATCACACACACACTATTCTCTTTGCTAGGCCTGTGAGAATGGCCCCTGTCTTCTCACTACCTCTAGTTTTCTGCTCACCATCTCTTTGGCTCACAAGTCAAAGTTCGAAAATGATCTCTGCGATGAACTGACTCTTACTGGTCCTGTCATAATCATTGCCAGTACTTCCTTGTTCAGGTTAACCTTCCATTTCCAGGGCAAAAGGAACCCCTAAAAAGTTTTGGATGCTTTTGTAGGAAGGAAACTATCTTGTGGATGGCATCAGATAGCTAGCATGGATTGGGTAGCCTTTAGGAATCTCCCCATTCTCTCATTCATATGCCTGCACTTGTCTGGATGACTAAAGCTTCTATAAGGGCAGATTTACCAAACAGAGAGAGAATTAGTCTTTTCTGAAAGTTACATTTAATGCACAAAGGAGAAGGGAGAGAGGATTCCAACAAGCAATCAGTGAGAAGACTGGAGAATGGAGACATGTGTTGTGTGTGGGTGTGCAGGGTTCACGCGATGCAAAGATGACAGGACACAAGTCTGCAGGAACTGACTGAAGCTGACTGAATGAATGCTCTCACTCACCAGCTGTATTTATTGAAAATCCATCTCCTCCTTTCCCCCCCTCCCCTTCATACATTACAGCATCCTAGTCATGAGACATGAACTAAGGAATGTGTGTGTGCAGGCAAGTTCTCTGTTATCTCTGCCAAGGTCAGATTGACTGTGTAGGCAATCACCAGACTTCTCATGCTGTTAGCACACAAATACCTTTGGGTTCCCAATCTCCAGGCAGGAGAATAGTGGATCCATCTGCACTGCTTTCCTACAGACATGAGGGTGAAAACTGAGGGATTTCAAGGGGTAGTTATATTTTAAGAGAGGAGGGATTTTGGACCTTTTACTTCATGTTTGGTTTTAGCTAGGGATATTTTAATTATGATTGTAAGCTGCCTTGAACCAAGAGAAAAGGTGGGATATAAATAGGGTGTCCGTTCCCCATTTGGGGGCAGGGAATCACTGGTTTTTCAGGCTCTTGCCTACCACCAGCCAGCTGGCTAGCAGGAG
>NW_015162031.1:4513-19793 GCF_001447785.1 Gekko japonicus | reverse complement strand
TTTATTTATTTATTTATTTATTTATTGAATTCTTACTTTGCCTCTCAGACTATGTTTAGGTCTACTCTACAGATATCCTGAGGTGTTCCCCCCCCTCACTTTATTCTTTTATTATTCTTTCTTTGCCTCTCAGACTCCTGTTTCTTTCTTTTTAAAAATTTAAAGTTTTTTTATTTTGTTTATAACAGCATATAATACTATAGCATATAATACATCAGACTCCTGTTTCTCAGTTCCACAGACTTCCCTGTTACAGAATGAATGAAAATACACTGACATAAATCTAGAAGTTCTAGTTTTCTTATATTGGTGGCTTGTGAATAAAGTCTCACAGATTCAAAAATGGAAATGGGGAATATCAGCGTAGATGTCCATGAGACAGGGCTAACAGGTTGGGAACCACTTGCAAAGTTATAATTGTCCTCACTTCTCATTTACATGGTTTCTGCTCTGGATCATGATCATGTCACATGCAGAAGGAGCTTTATACCCTCCCACTGTTACCCTGAAATGAGATGGTCCAGGAAGGTAACCAGCATGGTATAGTGTTGTATTAGGACCTAGAAGACTCACATTTGAATCTCCACTCTGCCACAGAAACTGAGTGGGTGACCTTGGGCCACTCACTCAGCCTAAGGTACTTTTCAGGGTTGTTGTTCTGAGGATGAAATGGATGGAAAAGGCACAATGTCGAGCGGCCTAAAAACCAGTGTTATAAGTCACTTTGTGTCCTGTTGGGAAGATCATTTTTACCCACAAACCAGCCCTGTAAAGTAATTTAAACTGAGATATGATGATTTGACCAGGATTACCAAGTGAACTTGGAAGATAACCCAGGATTTAATCCAGGATTTTCTATAACCCAATTCCACACTTTCTGGTACTGTACAGACAGCCTGTTGCAGATCTGTAAACACATTTTCATTTTTAAAAAGAACTCTTGTTGAACTGTTTCAATTATTTATGGGCATTCTAGTAATCTACAGAAACCAGAGACTGTGCTGGAAGGAAGTTCAGTTGATGTAACACAGCAAATTTACATGTAACATGATGAAGATGTTTTAAGTTATTGAGTCTCAATTTACTTCCAACAATTAGAAAAGATGTCTTTACACACTTATTCCCTATTTTGATATATTTATTGCTTTGGTGTCCTTTCCCCCCTTAATTAAATCAAAACAACTGTTGACCTTATAACCTTAGCTTGTTATTTAGTTCTGTTTTTTAGTAACTTAGAACATCTTGATCATGTTACATGTAAATTTGCAGTTCAGCCTGCCTATAAGTTTGAACTCTAACTTCTATTCCAGTGTATTTGAAAAGCTCATACCTTGAATAAACTTCATATAAATAGTCAATCCCCTTACCCTAAACCACAAAACTTTTAAAGACTGGTTAGCAGAGAAACACCCCCAAAACACTCAGTCCTCCACTTGCCAGACTTTTATTCATTTTTTATCCTTCTTCTTTTTTTTTTTGCCAGAGAGCTAGAGCTACATACAAGGTTCTCCCCTTCTCCATTTTATCCTCACAACCCATATGCAGGGAGCCTGATACTGACTGAGGAATGGGTAGTCCAGCACTGTTGACCACACTTGCTCTTTATTTATCTTTCTTAAAGAAAGTATAAAGGAGATGTTAAACTTCAAACAATGTGGTATTTTTGTTTCTTTTTTTAAAAAAGGCATCCCTCTACAACCAGGTTTAATAATTCAAATCTGCTCTGTTGGTCATTTGCTTGCCCACCCCTTGAATGAAACACAACACAAGTTATGGGTTAAACTGGGAATTTTATTTATACCTAAGCTGATCAGCACCAACAACTTAAAGCACGTGTTGCATTGGACTTGCAAAGCAAGTCTTTTAACAGGGCAAGCCCATCCCAACTCAGAGCCAGGTCTGGAATCCTTCTGGACCTTACGCATCATGGCCCGGACATGATCCTGGGGTGGAGACCACCAACCTAGTGCCCAGATCGTTGCCCCTGAAATGCATGACCACGGCCTGGGAAGGTGCTCCAGCCAACCAACAATAATCTGGAGCTACCAACCATTATACTGGTGACCTCTGCCCTCGTGCCACTTCCTTTAAGGCAAAACAACATCAGCCAGCACCAGTGATTTTGTCAGCACCAATGCCCAGGGGCTGTCCATGGCCCAATGGCAGGCCCAAGAGGGATTAGACCCCAATCATTTGGTTGTCCACACCATGCCAATGTCCCAGATTGGGTATCACAGTCACCCTTCCACCATCCTCCCAGGCCACTCCCTTGGCCACCAAGAGCAACTTGATTCCTCTCTGTGTTAAGGAAATTTCCCCCATCAATCTAACTAATGTCCTGATGAACTGTGGGTGAAGTGCTGCCTGGTTCCAGGCACCCGTGGTGCCACCCCCCCTTTCTGACCTCCCCCTGTGGCCTGACCTGAATACCCTTTGACTGCTCCCACCCGCCCCTGGCTGAATTGCTGTCATCACCAGATGCCCTATAATAGGCCTGGCCACAGGGCTCCGTCTCCTCAGGGGTGCCCTTATCACAGGAGGATGCAGGGTGTGTGCCCCCACACATGCTGCAAGCATGCATAAACTTGCACTGCTTCCTTGAGCATTTCCCAGAGACATTAAAGCCCCAGCAGATGAGACGGGGTTGAACCCCTTGCCTACCGCCCGCTTTCCACCTAACTCCCAAGTGCGAACACACCACTGGGTGCCTTCTGTCCAAGTAGCTGCCTGAATTCGGAGGTACCTGCCCTTGCATTGGGACCAGAGCTATTGGTGAATGAAAATGGAAATGAGGGGTCTAAGGCTGCTCAAGAGTGGAACCTCTCATTGTAACACATCCAAGCAGCCCCTGAGTATTCCTTATATGCACTGTTGATGAGGTCCTGATACTTTACCAATGCTGGTCCCCTGCCTGGGTGGACCTGCATCACCACCCCCACGTAGATGGTGTAAGCCAAAAGCCAATTATCAAAGTTCTTGTCAATCTGCATCTGCTTTATTTTCTCCCACTCCCTGGAGTCATCCCTCACACTTGCCCTCACCTCAACATCCCTAAAGAGGAGTGTGAACATGTCCATGTACTCATCTCTCCATATCTTCGCTTTTGTGGCCAGCAGCAGGTGATCCCCTTGGGGGAGACCTCTCCATGTAGCTGTAGGGAAGAATCGCTGCTGGGTTATGAGCCCCCCGGCTGATCCAGGCACCTGCCTGGCTGGCCCAAAATGTGCACTTGGCACTGGTGCACCAAAAGAGGGCACGACTAGCATGAGTGAGGACCCAGGTGCCAACCTGTCCCGACCCGCCATTGCAGGCTGTATATATGGGGCTGGGTGGGCTGTTCTGGAATCCACCACCCTGTGACCCTGACAGAGGGGGGCACTGTGGCAGCAGGAACTGGACTGGTCCCTCTGGGACTGAAGGAGTCACCGATCTCCAATTGGTCACCTGGCAGCTCTTCTGCTCCACCACCTGCCATCTGTGTATCCTCCTTGGCTACGGATTCCTGTTGTGACAACCTGGAAAAGAGGGCTCATATTTCCCATTTGCAAGCTGTGGACCAGGCATGCTTAGGAGGGGTGGCCACCCCAAAGGTGCCCCAGAGGTGTCCATGCCACCAGTCCTCTGCTTCTCTGCCTTGGCACTTTCCAAGGCCTCAATTTTGGCTGCCAAATCCAGCAGAGAGAGCCTGCCCTCATCCTTGGAGGATGAGATGGCCAGCAGCCCTCGCTTGGGAGCCCCCTTAGCCTGGTCGCCCCTCTTCTGTGTTGCCCACCTAGTCAGCATACTGTGCCCAGGGGGAAGATAAAAAAGAAGAAATCGTTAATGTCAAGAACCCCACCAATATAATCCTGCTTTTTTGAAAGCTGATATCCAACTCTTGTAGTCAATAAGTGTCCCATGTGACCTCCCCCAACTTTATGACATTTAAATCTGTGACATACAGCACTACACTGTAATATACTATTCCATTACACTGGTAGGACTGTAATAGTGGTTTCCCTACTACACAGCAGTGTAAGAGGGCACTGCCAACAACAGTATGGTATGCTGAACTTCTAACAATAGCAATGACTTGCTCCCCTAGGTGTTTCTCATCATATATGATTAGATATTGTTGCACAAAGTCATAGGATGGTCTCCTGAGAGCTAATTTCCAGAAACGAAATTATGTATATTAATATTCTTCCATCCCATGGCAAAAACTTCTCACTGCTAGTATATACAGACCTTTTCTTCAAGTGTGGGAGACAGAAAGATATTCATGAAGTTACATTGGCTGGAGAAGTACACAATTCTGGGCAGTGGCTGTAGAAGAAAATACACCCGGAGATTCAAACATCTATAAAGAAAAAGAGTAAGTTGTTTATACACCTGCGAGCTTAGCAATCACCATGTATAAAGAAAAAAATGATGCTACAGTGCTGAGATGCATATTTGGGATTGGATTCAAACAGGGTTTTTGTTCATTCTCACCCAAAGGCCTTCCTTAATTACCCACATAGCTTTTGCCTGCGCGGGTCCCATGATCTCCAGGTATAGCCTTTATGGTGGGCAAAGGGGATGCCCTCATCCCCTTTTCACCAGCAGAAAAATCGCTTGGATCAAACCCATATGTAAGGGGAGGGAGGGGAAACACCCCAGGAACAGTTAAAAGTTTGGCAGTCAATGGGATAGATGAATATTACTTTTTGTTTCTATAGATTTTATGTATGCAGTTAAATTATTAATCACCTTTCAATCAACAATATATTATCTTTGTGGATGGATTTTACTCATTATCACCCGATTTATGTGGTATTTATATATACTATGAACATCAGTTACACATATAATGAACATATAATTACCATGACACAATTTAATGATGGTAATAACATAGACAAATCTATATATTCGTTATGAAGAAATAAAAATCGCATGAAAATGTGAAAAGCTCATAAATTCTTCCCATGTAGAAGAGAAGCAAAATCTAAGTGAGGCTTTTCACATCATTTCAGCAAGCTTGAGAAATCTGATAGCATCCATAATTTCAAGCGTTTTTAACAGAATTGTAGCAAGTACTTATGATATGTACACCATTAACTTCCACAGATCATCCATTATCCAGTTACTAGTTTCACATTTTTATGATATTTACTTTCATATGTGGCATTTGTTCTCATTGGGTTGGATCCAGACAGTTTTTGTGCTCAGTCTCACTTGCTTTTCCTCATTAATCCCTCATGGCTTTTGTCCATGAATCTCATCATCCCAAGCATAGCCTCTTTTGGTGTTCAAATTAGACCCTTCTTTCCTTGCACCAATATGAAAGTGGGTTGGACCTAACCCATTATTTTGAACATTGCATATATTGATAATATTTCTGTTTAGGAATAAAACAATAATAACACACACACACACACACATATATATATATATTTAAGATTAGGAGTCTGAGTGCTCAAACAGACCAGGTTTTACAATAGTTCCCTCCCCCCCAAAGTAAAGTAATAAGTTGTTTTAAGAACAATTACAAGTTCTACTTCAAAAATGAAAGTCTGTATACTTTAATGGAAAGTTAATGTATGTCAATAGAAAGATTAATAGAAAGATTGGACACACAGAGGCACCATTTGATTAGGATTAAGGGATTCCTCTATTTTTTCTGCCTAGTTCCTCATATTGCATCAAAGCCGTGGGACAGAAACAAGTGGAGAATAAGTTTGCTGAAAATATATGGTGAATGCACCCATTTTTCTTCATAATGTTTTAATCAGTTCAGCCTTTTAAAAGATGGAGGGAAGCGAACTGGTCCAGCTAGCTGGATCCAACTCTGTATAATTTTCAAAATCTGAAACTGATCCCCTCCGCCAAATGTACAGGGACAGAGAAATGATGTGACTGCCTGGTTAAGGACTATGCCATGTGATGTTATTTGTGGAAAATTAGAAGACGAAGGACTGAATCCTTCCAGGGGTTTTTGCTCAGTCCTGTGAAAATCCCCTCCATCCCACATTACATTTGTTTACTTAGAAAACCATTGCCACTTCCCCCAGCTCTACATACCCCATCACACATTAGTTCTGTACAAGCAGATCCCATGAGCCACAGCATAGCCTTTTGTCAGGTCAAGGATGATCCCTTCTCACTTTTGCACCAACAGAACAAATGCCCGGATACAACCCAGGCAGGGATGTCTCATTGTCCCAGTCATTAGTAATTCATTTTCATCCAAAATGAAATTATTAAAATGAGGGGAGGTTAAAGGAAGACTCTGCACATGGAGTACCTAAAGGAGAAGGTGCTGAATGTATCTCAGGAGATAATCAGGGTAAACCCTGGTTAGTATTTGGATGAGAAACCATTAAGAAACTCCATGGTTGTTATGCAGAGGAAGGCAATAGCAAACTCCACGGTTGTTATGCAGAAGTAGGCAATAGCAAACTGTCTCTGTTCATTTCTTGATTTAAAACCCCTACAAGCTAGCTATAAGGCAGAAGGGACTTGACTTCACTTTCGTCCATCACTGAATGAGGATGGCAGTTTTGGTCTTGGTATTAATTTTAATGAGCAAACTAGAAATATGTTTCATCCTCATCACCCAGTTTTAGAAATGCAGCTTAACTCATTACTCAATGGAACTGTATTTTTTACAGTTTGCATTCCATTTCCTTCCACAGGCAGAATGTAATTTGTAGTGAGTGCAAAATGTCCAGCAACACTTCAGGATCTGACTTTCTGCTCCTGGAATTCTCAGAGGTTTGGGAACTACAGATTCTGCACTTTCTTGTGTTCCTTTTATTGTATGTGGCAACTCTTACTGGGAACCTTCTCATCATCTTTACAATAGCCTTTGATCATCATCTGCACACCCCTATGTATTTCTTTCTCATGAACTTGGCCATGCAGGACCTTGGTGAAATTTCAGTCATTGTCCCCAAATCCATGATGAATTCCCTCATGAATACCAGACACATTTCTTACGCTGGGTGTGTTACTCAAGTGTTCTTTATTGTTTTCTTTATAGCGTCTGATATTTTCCTCCTCACAGTCATGGCGTACGATCGGTATGTTGCCATTTGCAATCCGTTCCAATATGAAATGATAATGAACATGAGGGATTGTATTAAAATGGTTGTCACCACATGGATCAGCGGTCTTCTCTATGGAGCATTGCACACCAGTGGTACCTTCACAATTTCCTTCTGCTCTAACATTGTTAATCAGTTCTTCTGTGAAATACCACAGTTACTTAAGCTTGCTTGTTCTGATTCATACCGCATTGAGCTTGGGGTGATTGTGTTAAGTGTCATCCTAGAGTTTGGGTGTTTTATCTTCATTATTGTAACTTATATACATATCTTCATTGTGGTGCTTAGAATCCCTTCTGTGCAGGGAAGAAACAAAGCCTTCTCAACATGTCTTCCCCACCTCATGGTCTTCTCCACATTAATACTCACTGGATCCTTTGTCTACCTGAGGATGAATTCAAAAACCCCTTCCCATCTTGATTTAATATTATCTGTGATATATTCCATGATTCCACCCATGCTGAATCCTTTGATCTACAGCATGAGAAATCAAGAGATCAAAGTTGGCGTGAAAAAACTATTAAGTTTAAGGTAGCCTTCTAACACTTCTACGGTTTTCTTCTTTACGTATGGACTGAAAGCTGTATGTAGTTTATTGCAAACACAGGAACTTCTGGAAAACATTTATGCCTTTATTCTGACAGTAATGAAATGCCTTCTGTATTACAGGGTACATTCATGTTCCTCCATTGGCAAGCCTTCATTGGCAAGCCTGCTTTTCTCACATCACATGCAAGCTGATCTATGCTCTTTTAGTTTTGCCTGAAGTACATCTAATTTGCTGCTGTGCATGGAAATAAGTAAAAAAAGAACTATGATTGATGAAACTGTTCTCTATGAAAAGATGGCAGAAAATTTTTGATGAATGCAATTATATTGAAGGCGTTGTAATAAAAGCTGTGTGGTGTAGCGATGTTGGACTAGGACCAAGGAGACCCAGGGTTGGATCCCTGCTTGTCATGAAACTTAGTGGTTGACTTTGGCCCACTTATTTAATTTCAGACTAACCTACCTCACTGAGTTGTTCTGAGGTAAAATGGCTGAGGGGAGAACACTGAGCTCCTTGGGGGAAGGGTGAGATAAAAATGTACTAAATAAGTAAAATACATCTCAAGTCATAATGACAGTGAACTTCATGGTACTGATTTTTGTCACTGTTTTTCTGTTCAATCTATCCAACAGATTCTAGGTAACACTGGTAATATAAACAACCATGTCTGAATAAGGGGTTGGGTCCAACCAGCTTTTCCATATGTAAAAAAAAAGAGAAGAGAGATTCCCTTTGACCTCACCAAAAGGGATGCTGGGGATCATAGGATCTGCATGGGCAACAGTTGTGTTCATTAGGGTATGTAATGTGGATGGAAATTGTGCAAGATAGACTGGAAAAGTTGGTGGAATCCCTCCCAAAATCAGTAATATGGATTCTAATACCACGGGGATCAATAGTACAGAAGGACACTGGGCCACAAGGTGCACTTGCAAACTTGATAATGGGGAAAAATCAGTGTTCTCTGTGATCCCCCACCCCTTGGTATAGTCATATTTTGTTGGCTTGTGAGAACAGCAGCTGTCTTCTCACTTCCTGTGTTCTTCTGCTCACCATCTCTCTGGATCACAAGTCAAAAGTTCAAAAAGGGTCACTGTGATGAACTGACTCCCACTGCTCCTGTCACAATCTTTGCCACTGCTTCCTTGGTTGGATTAACCTTCCATTTCCAGGGCAAGAAGAAGCCCTAAAAGAGTTTTGGATGTTTTTGTAGGAAGGATGGCATCAGATAGCTGGCAGGGATTGGGAATCCTTTAGGAATCTCCCCATTCTCTCATTCATATGCTTGCACTTGTCTGGATTATTAAAGCTCCTATAAGTGCAGATATAGCAAACAGAGAGAGAATTACCGTATTTTTCGGACCATAAGACGCACCTGACCTTAAAACGCACCTAGTTTTTAAAGGAGGAAAACAGGGGGAAAAATATTCTGAACCTTCGGTCCATAAGACGCACTCACTTTTCCTCCCACTTTTTTTGGAAGAAAAAGTGAGTCTTAAGACATGAGGAATGGATGGAGGTTGAAGACTGAGGGAGTTTGGATGGAAGACATATTTTAAGCGAGGAGGGCTTTGGGGCTTTGGTGTAGTTCATTTGGTGTAGTGGTTAAGTGCGCGGACTCTGATCCTGGAGAATCGGGTTTGATTCCCCACTCCTCCACTTGCACCTGGCTGGATGACCTTGGGCAAGCCATAGTTCTGATAAGAGCTGTTCTTGAAAAAGAGCAGTTTCTGTCAGAGCTCTCTCAGCCCCACCTACCTCACAGGATTTCTGTTGTGGGGAGGGGAAGGGAAAGGAATGTGTAAGCTGCTCTGAGACACCTTTGGGTAGTGAAGGGCGGGGTATAAATCCAATCTCTTCTCTTCTACTACCTTATGTTTGGTTTTAGCTGGGGATGTTTTAATTAGGACTGTAACCAATCTTGAACCAAGAGAAAAGGAACAATATAAATTAGCTGTTGTGGATTTTCTGGGTTGTATGACTGTGTTCTTGGCATTGTAGGACCTGATGTTTCACCAGTAGCTGTGACTGGCATCCTCAGAGGTATAACACAGAAAGATGGAGTCAAGGTGAGAAGAAAAATGGTAGGCAGGTAATTTATATCTATTCAGGAAGGTGGAGTAGGGCTGAGTCATTCTCTTGTTGGAGTTTCCCAGACTGTGAACATGCTAATGGAGGAGATTTCCTGAGAAGGTTCTACAAACAGTATTCAGACCCACCAGAAAAATACAATAGATGCTACAATCGGCAAAAGACAGAAGAGACCCCCTCACTTCTGCTGGAGTATACCGCATGCCATGCAGTTGTGGACAGGTTTACATCGGGACCACACAGAGTAGCATTCAGACAAGAATAAAAGAACATGAAAGACACTGCAGATTTGGCCAACCTGAAAAATCAGCAGTGGCTGAACATAGCCTAACTCAAACAGGACACAGTATTTTGTTCCAAGACACTGAAAGGCTAGACAACACATCCAATTACTATGCCAGATTACACAGGGAAGCCATTGAAATTCATAAACATAAACACAAGTTCAACAGGAAAGAAGAGAGTTTAAAAATAAATAGGGCATGGTTTCCTGTCCTGAAAAACACAAAAGGCTCTACATCTGACAATACCGCTACAGATAAGATTAGAATCCACATACAAAAAACCTCCTGAGGAAACAGGAAACCTCCTCAGGAAACAATCCATATACAAAAGAACCTCCTCAGGAAAGCTCCTCCATTAGCATGTTCACAGCCGGGGGAACTCCTGCAAAATAATGACTCAGCCCTACCCCAGCTTCCTGAGTAGATATAAATTACCTGCCTACCACTTTTCTTCTCACCTTGACTCCATCTTTCTGTGTTATACTCTGAGGATGCCAGTCACAGCTACTGGTGAAACATCAGGTCCTACAATGCTAAGACCTCAGCCATACAACCCGGAAAATCTAAAAAAGCTAATGAACTCTGGCTGTGAAAGCCTTCGACAACATATTGAACAATATAAAAGTTTTAATAATTAAACAAATATGAATAAATTATGTTACAATGTCATTTTTTCAGTTCATGCCCATCCCTGTTTCTGAACCACCCACATGTACCACTTTATGAATTCCTGGAAGCCAGAAGTGTGAGTGGTGAAGCACTTGCAAGTCAATATGGCAGGGAAGGGCATATGGTGAGGGGGGTCAGTCACAGTGGGCCTCACCAAAAGCCCAAAGCCTTAGCAGCTGCCCCACCTCAGGGTATGCTGACCTCAGCCCTGCACTGAAGCCACTGGCCTTGTCCTCACTTAGGCATGGTTGCATGAGAATGGGCACATGTAAACAACATACATATATCTTGTATGTATGCAGGCACTGTGACTATATGCATAAGACAGACCAGGGCCATCTCTCTTGGTCTTGTTCCCCTGTAGATGCATTTTCCCTATTCCATCTGTCACAGGCATATTAATTCCCCCATGCAGTAGGCTATGGGAATTTATTACCAACTTGAGCTGGAAGTGGCAATTGCAGGCATTTCTGACATCAGGTGTACTCCTGTTCTCATGCAAGTACAGTGAATCAGATTTTGCAAACGTCCTGCTTGAATTTCTTTCGAGAATCTGAAACAGAAGTTACACTAGAAGAACAGTAAATTTTTTGAGCAGGGGGGGGAGTCTTCAGTTTTGTGCTACACTCGTGAGAGCAAATCTCTCGGACTACTCTGCAGCACTTGGGAATATTTTTTCCCCCACAATGTTGTCGGCATCTGAATAGTTAGTTTATAAATAATATGGTGAAATGGATGATTTCAGAGAAGCACAAGGAAACCTGCACCTCAAGATTCAAGACAACATGAAGGAAAATGGTAAGGTCTACTCTACAGATATCCTGAGCAGTCTTTATTCTTTTAATCCCTACTTTATTCTTTTAGTATTCTTACTTTGCCTTTAAGGTTTCTCAGCTCCACAGTCTTCCCTGGAATGAATGAAAATACAGACATAAATTAAATGTTCCAGTTTTCGCATATTGGTGGCTTCTCAATAAAGGCTCACGGGTGTCCATAAGAGAGAGCTCACAGGTTGGGAGCTGCTTTCAAAGTCATAATTGCCTTGTCTGTTGTCCTCAGTTCCCATGTACATGGTTTCTGCTCCAGATTATGATCATGTCCCACATGCAGAAGGAGGTTTATACCTTCCCACTGTTACCATGAAATGAAATAGTCCAGGAAGGTATAGTGTTGTATTAGGATCTAGAAGACTCACATTTGAATCTCTACTCTGCCACAGAAGCTGAGTGGGTGACCTTGGGCCACTCACTCAGCCTAAAGTACCTTACAGGATTGTTGTTCTGAGTATAAAAAGGATGGGGAAAGCACAATGTTCAAGGGTCTAAAGAACAATTTTCTAGGTTACTGTGTGCTCTGTTAGGAAGTTAATTTTTACCCATCAACCAGCCCTGTAAAGTAATCTAAACTGAGATATAATGAGTTGATCAGGATTACCAAATGAATTTTGAAGCTAACCAAGGATTTAATCCACTTTTTGCTACTGTACAACACTGTATGGACAACGTGTTGCAGATTTGTAAACCCATTTTCATTTTTAAAGCACTCCTGTTGAACCGTTTCAATGATGTATGGGGATTCTAATGATCTACAGAAGCCAGAGACTGTGCTGGAATGAAGTTCGGTTGATGTAACACATATTTGTTTCTAAAGAATAATAATTCAAAAGCCACAATCATTTCAAACTAATGTTCAATTAAGACTTCAATTAAGCCAGCTCAAAGGCTTCTACATTGTTGATATTATTATTATTGTTCTGGCTTGTAATTGAAGAGACTCTTAAATTCTAATAATCTTTTAAAACAAAGAGGCATTTGCCTATACTGGCAAGATATCTGATGTATAGTTGATTCCTTTCTATCCAACCCAGTCAAGTGGTTAGTGGAAATATTTGCAGGGGGAAAAACTAAGGCCCTCCAGCTCCATTGCTATGCCCAATTAGTTGGAAGTAAATTATGCTCAATTTACTTCCTTCTGAGTAAACGTATTTCAAGCCCAATTGCAAGCTAGAAGGGCAAAGTTCCAGGAGATATAAATTCATTAACCTTTTTATTTTTTTAAAAAAACTGTTAGTAAATTGTCAACTCCCTTCCCCCAAACTACAAAGCTTTTCAAGACTGATTAGCAGAGAAACACCCCCAAAACACTCAGAGCCCCACTTGCCAACCCTTTATTTCTTATTTTTTCAATCCTTTCTTTTTTGAAAAAGAGCTAGAACTACCAACAAGGTTCTCCTCTTCTCTATTTTATCCTCACAATTACTCTGTGAGGAAGGATGAGGATGCCTGGCCCACAGCCACCCACCCACAGGGTGCTTGACACTGATTGAGGATTGGGACGTTCTTTGTTTATGTTTGGTACAGAAAGCTTAAAGGAGATGTTAACCTTCAAAAATATGTTTTTTTTGTCTCTTTGTTTTTAAAAAAGATATACTTCTTATCCCCTTAAAATCAAGTTACTTCTGCTTAATGATTCAAATCTGCTCTGTTGGTCCTTTCTTCAATGCTTTCCCCAAAACAGCAAAACAAAGTGAGCAGGTGACAAGAGTTAAGAACACAAACAGGATAATATTTGGAGATTCTTCTCCTCCTCCTCCTTCCCCTCCCCACAGAATACAAGTGCAAGCAAGTACCCCGAAGACAGCTGAAATGAAGCTGTCAGTAGAACCCAGTTTCTTGCTGAAATCAAATTATCTCTTGAGAAACAGATTCTTCCCACAAACAGCTTCTCCTGACAGAGTATCTGAAGCAACTTTTCTTTTGAAACTGCCTCATCTGATCCATTCCCAACCCTGTTGGTAAGACCAGACATCCCTTTGAATCATGGGAGTTTGCTGGTTCTGTTTGGGCTTTCAGAGTCTTTATGGGGTCAAAAACACTGTAGATGATATAATTTGCCACAGATATGAACTTCAGGAAAAACTCAGTCTTCCATTCCTGTATTAATGAATATGATTAATACTTTTGGTCTTTGTCTGGTTATTTGATTAACTGAACAAACTCTAAGTTGATGCCATTGGGAGACAATATATCACTACGTGTATTTGATGATGGACACTTTCAGTGAACATAAAATCATAAGAGTAGCCATGTTGGATGAGGCCAGTGGTCCATCCAGTCCAACACTCTGTGTCACACAGTTTCCAAAACCCATGTGTCATCAAGAGGTCCACCAGCAGGGCCAGAACTCCAAAAGCCCTCCAAGTGTTACCCCCAAAGATCCAAGAATACAGAGCATCGTGGCCCCAGATATAGTTTTCCATCTATACCTTGTGGCTAATAGCCACTAGTGGACCTCTGTTCCATATGTTTATCCAATCCCGTCTTGAAACTCTCTATGCTTGTAATAGTGCCCAGATGTCATTACTTATCTTGGAATATTGATTCCTAGAGATAGTAAGCATCTGGTTATACTAAATTTTAGCAAGATGATTGCTGATATATCCTTGGATTTGGACAGATGAGCAATCTTACAACTGTCTTTATGGGGTAAAGTAAATACACTCAACATGAACACTGTACCTTGGATTATATATGTTGTATATGCAATTCCTTTTCATATATCTTGTAGATATATTCACAGAATTAATTTATTTGGGAAATTTATGTGGGGTTCCTTACCTCTTTGGATTTCTTTCAAGAGTATGCAGCCCCCATGTAGTGAAGGAGGATTTGTCTTTCCTGATCTTGGTTTATATCATCAGGCATGTTTGTCAGCTTCTATTAATTATTGGGATTGTACCTCCCAGTTGGACAATCCATTTTAGGCTATTTTGCAGGCTTCTTACCCAGTGCCCCTCCTTAAATGGAATGCATTAGGGTCTACTAATGCTAAAATTGATCCTGTTTCTCCTAAAGTTTCTGCAATTTGAGAATTATGGTGAATAATGTCATGACAATATTAATGTGACCCATTTCCATGTGTTAAACTAACACTATGAGCCAATCCTGATCTAAAAACTGGGAATAGTTTTGTTTTGTTTTGTTTTAAGTGGAAGACTTGAGAAGATGGGGGGATTTTACTTTGAACCAATTAACAGATTGTAAGAATAAGTTTTTTGTTATCTTCTCAGCTGAGGTCTGGATATGACTTGTTAAACTACGACAAATGGCAATTAACAGCTGCTACATTTCTTGGTATCTAAATATGGTCCTGCAGCACTAAGAGATTCAGAATCTCCCTTACTCTTGGGAACTCTCATTGAATCAATGCAGACTAATATATCTTTCTATAAATATTTGATATTGCTCAATAAATATGATATGTAAAGTCTCAGAAATGAATAGAATGAGCTAGATTGCCCTACTGGGTCAAAGCAAAGTGATACGACCCTATTTTTTTTTTTTAACCTGTTGTTTCTTTGAAGTTGAAACTGTAATTTCTTCAGTGAAAAATTATGTTCAGGATATGCTGGACACCACTGAGCCTTTTTAGTAAAGGACTAGTTAAAATATCCAATTGTTGGCACTGTAACTTACAAGATTTATCTCTTAAAAATACGCTTTGGGCCTGGTCCAGTTATTTGGTCTTTTTGAGAGGAAGTAATGATTCATATCAATTTTGTATGTCAATATTCAATGGTCTTTTAGGATGCTTATGTACTTTGAAACTATTTGCCT
>NW_015162031.1:4074-4295 GCF_001447785.1 Gekko japonicus | reverse complement strand
CCCCCTCGCTTACCGCCAAGGACCCCCAACTTCCGATCCAGCCCAGGTGCTCCCTTGGGGGTGTATGCAGGGGTGTGTGGGGGTGCCCCCTGACTTATTTAAAGGCCCCCTGAATAAAAAAAAATTCTGGCTATGGGCCTAATCCATTTATAGAGGCTTATTAGTAGACTTGCCATGATTGTTGTTGTTTTATTCTGTTATCTTATATTTTTAATTTCTTT
>NW_015162031.1:0-3070 GCF_001447785.1 Gekko japonicus | reverse complement strand
CCACAGATATGAACTTCAGGAAAAACTCGGTCTTCCATTCCTGTATTAATGAATATGATTAATACTTTTGGTCTTTGTCTGGTTATGTACTGGTTATTTGATTAACTGAACAAACTCTAAGTCAATGCCATTGGGAGACAATATATCACTATGTGTGTTTGATGATGGACACTTTCAGTGAACATAAAATCATAAGAGTAGCCATGTTGGATGAGGCCAGTGGTCCATCCAGTCCAACACTCTGTGTCACACAGTTTCCAAAACCCATGTGTCATCAAGAGGTCCACCAGCAGGGCCAGAACTCCAAAAGCCCTCCAAGTGTTACCCCCAAAGATCCAAGAATACAGAGCATCGTGGCCCCAGATATAGTTTTCCATCTATACCTTGTGGCTAATAGCCACTAGTGGACCTCTGTTCCATATGTTTATCCAATCCCGTCTTGAAACTCTCTATGCTTGTAATAGTGCCCAGATGTCATTACTTATCTTGGAATATTGATTCCTAGAGATAGTAAGCATCTGGTTATACTAAATTTTATCAAGATGATTGCTGATATATCCTTGGATTTGGACAGATGAGCAATCTTACAACTGTCTTTATGGGGTAAAGTAAATACACTCAACATGAATACTGTACCTTGGATTATATATGTTGTATATGCAATTCCTTTTCATATATCTTGTAGATATATTCACAGAATTAATTTATTTGGGAAATTTATGTGGGGTTCCTTACCTCTTTGGATTTCTTTCAAGAGTATGCAGCCCCCATTTAGTGAAGGAGGATTTGGCTTTCCTGATCTTGGTTTATATCATCAGGCATGTTTGTCAGCTTCTATTAATTATTGGGATTGTACCTCCCAGTTGGACTATCCATTTTAGGCTATTTTGCAGGCTTCTTACCCAGTGCCCCTCCTTAAATGGAATGCATTAGGGTCTACTAATGCTAAAATTGATCCTGTTTCTCCTAAAGTTTCTGCAATTTGAGAATTATGGTGAATAATGTCATGACAATATTAATGTGACCCATTTCCATGTGTTAAACTAACACTATGAGCCAATCCTGATCTAAAAACTGGGAATAATTTTTTTTAAGTGGAAGACTTGAGAAGATGGGGGGATTTTACTTTGAACCAATTAACAAACTGTAGCAATAAGTTTTTGTTACCTTCTCAGCTGAGGTCTGGATATGACTTGTTAAACTACGACAAATGGCAATTAACAGCTGGTATCTAAATATGGTCCTGCAGCACTAAGTGATTCAGAATCAACCTTACTCTTGGTAACTCTCATTGAATCAATCCAGAAAACTAAACCTAATATAGCTTTCTATAAATATTTGATGTTGGTCAATAAATATGATATGTAAAGTCTCAGAAATGAATAGAATGAGCTAGATTGCCCTACTGGGTCAAAGCAAAGTGATACGACTCTAATTATTTTTTTACCTGTTGTTTCTATGAAGCTTAAACTGTAATTTATTCAGTGAAAAATTATGTTCAGGATATGCTGGACACCACTGAGCCTTTTTAGTAAAGGACTAGTTAAAATATCCAATTGTTGGCACTGTAACTTACAAGATTTATCTCTTAAACATATGCTCTGGGCCTGGTCCAGTTATTTGGTCTTTTTGAGAGGAAGTAATGACTCATATCAATTTTGTATGTCAATATTCAATGGTCTTTTAGGATGCTTATGTACTTTGAAACTATTTGCCTGTTTCTTGGAGACTAACTGATGGCCAGTGAAAATGGACCTTCCATGCTCTTAGTGTCGCTAAAAGACTTAGATCACAACACTGAAAAGATATATGCCCACCTCCAATAATCCAATGGACTGAGGACTTTACAACTTTATCAGCATTTGAACATATGGGATATTGTGCATGAACATAATTTTAGATATTTGTAATCCATTTCAGGCCCGTAGCTACAGTAGGGCATCTCGGGGCACAGCCCCCTCGCTTACCGCCAAGGACCCCCAACTTCCGATCCAGCCCAGGTGCTCCCTTGGGGGTGTATGCAGGGGTGTGTGGGGGTGCCCCCTGAATTAAAAAAAATTCTGGCTATGGGCCTAATCCATTTATAGAGGCTTATTAGTAGACTTGCCATGATTGTTGTTGTTTTATTCTGTTATCTTATATTTTTAATTTCTTTCTGTTTGGGGTAATATATGTTTTTTTATTCCAGTTTATTGCTGCAATCAAATTATCTCATGAGAAATGGATTCCTCCCGCAAGCAGCTTCCCCTGTCAGAGCACCTGAAGCAGCTTTGCTTTTGAAACCATCTGCTCCACTCCTCATCCTGTTGGTAAAATGAGACATGCCAGTGAATTAGGAGAGTTTGCTGGTTCTTTGGGGGCCTTCGGGCTTTTCCGTATCTCTTGCGTGGCTAATGTTGCGTGTGACCACAGCCTTAGGTAGGAAAACTGACATCAAGACTGAGGTCTTTTGTTCAGGGATGGTTTGTTACAAGTAGGGGGAGGGGTCCACAAATGAGGTGGTTGTTCACCAGAATGATCTGTTGATCTTCCTTAACAAGTGTTGATTGTACTTGATGTGAAGCATTAGAGTTAGCAGTAGCCCCCCCCTCCAACTGAGAAGAGGCAGGTTTATTTTACAACCAACAGGTAGAATTTGTATAGATTTGCAAATAAAATAAATATTGTAAATGTGCTGTTAGTAGGGTAGCCAACTTCCAGGTGGGGTCAGAAACCCATACAAAGTTACACCTGGACTCCAGAGTACAAAGATCAGTTCAACAGGATAACATTACTGCTTCGGAGGGTGAATTCTATCACATGATACCACACTGGTGTCCCTCCCCTGTCCGACCCTTACCTTCCTGAGGCTCCACACTCAAATCTACAGGAATTTTCCAATGCAGAGTTGGCAACCCTGCTACTCTAATGCTTAAAAGGAACTTGTTCTCTTAACACCTCGAAGCATACTTTTAATCTTCTTAATCACATCTCTCACAGCAATCAAAGAACTTATGCATGTTCAATTCAGGCCATCCAGACGGGGAAAGCAGGGTAAATGCATAAGATGACTATTAATTTCCCAAAGAGA
>NW_015162030.1:242447-242876 GCF_001447785.1 Gekko japonicus | reverse complement strand
TTCTCTAGGTGTTCCCTTTTTGGAATCCACCTGGATCTATCAGAAGACATTAAAGCGTATCCATCTCCTCCTCTCGACAGCGGAGTCCAATTGTCTCTGCTCCCCGCAATCAAAGCCCAGGTTTCTTTCCCTGAGTGCACAGGGAATGGGATTTAAAAGCTGTTATCTCTGTGGGTCGCCTTTGAAGGCAGCTGCCCCCCCCACACACACACACAACAGCACCCTCTTTGCTTTCTTCCTTGGAAATAGTTACACCGCGTCTCAGGTGCTGGAGGCAGTTTGCAGCAGTAAAATGCTGAAAGCAAGAGAATAATAAGCGCCAACGAGATGAAAGAGGAGAAGGAGGTGCAAAGCCAGCACCCAACAGTGACAAGCTGTAGATGTCATTTTTTAGGGCAGTGAGAAGAAGAAGCACTTCACGGAAATTGG
>NW_015162030.1:235590-242398 GCF_001447785.1 Gekko japonicus | reverse complement strand
TGGGGTCTCTTGCCAGGCTGGTCTTGCTGTCTCCGGGTTGGCAAATTCCTGAAGATTTGGGGGTGGATTCTGGGGGAGGGGGCAGGGTGTGGGGAGGGGAAGGGAAGGGAAGGGAGGGGCCTCACTGGGGTAGAATAGGCCATAGAATCCCACCCTCCAAAGCAGCCATGTCCACCAGGGAACTGATCTTTGTTGTCTGGGAATCGGTAGTAGTTCCAGATTTCCAGGCCGCCTCTGGAGGTTGGCAACCAGCTAGGTGTTGAGACCCAGTTTGGAATCGTGGTGAAGTGGGCGGACTCTAATCTGGGAGAACCGGGTTTGATTCCCCACTCTTCCACTTGCAGCTGCTGGATGACCTTGGGCAAGCTGTAGTTCTGACAAGAGCTGTCCTTGAAAAAGAGCCATTTCTGTCAGAGCTCTCTCAGCCCCACCTACCTCCCAGGCAGTGTTCCCTCTAAGATGAGTGAGTGTGAGCTAGCTCACAGTTTTTTAGCCCCCAGCTCGCACGTTTTGACTTAGCTCAGGAAGGAGGGCTCCAGAGCAAACTAATTTATGCAGTAGCTAAATGGCTCGCTCACAACTTCAATGCCAGTGGCTCACAAAGTAGAATTTTTGCTCACAAGACTCCACAGCTCAGAGGGAGCATTGCTCACAGGGTGTCTGTTGTGGGGAGGGGAAGGAATTTGTAAGCTGCTCCGAGGCTCCTTTGGGTAGTGAAGGGCCATGGGGTATACATCCCGTCTCTTCTTCTCTTCTTCTTCTTCTTATGAGGGGAGGGGAGTGCCTGGCACGGGGTGGGGGACCCATTCCCTTCTGACCTCGTGAGCAGCCTTTGCTCCTCCTGCAGGGCTGCTGCCTCCTGGCCGGCGTGTCCGCCGGCCACTCTGACCTGGACAGCCCAGGCCAGCCCAACCTTGTCAAATCTTGGGAGCTCAGCAGGGCCGACCGTGGCCAGGGACTGGAGGGGAGACCTCCGAGGAATACCAGGGCTCAGGATGCGGGGGCAGGCTATCAAGCCACCTCTCTGGGAAATGTCCAAGTTCCCAATAGGGGTTGCCAGGGGTCACCATGACGTCCAGGCATGCAAGTACACGCACGCACGCGCACACACAAATACCTACCAAAAAAAAGGACACTGCAGGCCAAAACGACAGATGCTGCAATGGCTCATAAGAACATCAGAGAAGCCAGTGTTGGATCAGGCCAATGGCCCATCCAGTCCCACACTCTGTGTCACACAGTGGCCAGAAATACCAGGTGCCATCAGGACGGAGATCCAGCAGTGGGGCCAGAACTCCAGAAGCCCTCCCACTGTTGCCTCCTTCCAAGCACCAAGAATACAGAGCATCCCTTGCCCCAGACCGAGAGTTCCTACCTATACCTTGTGGCTAAGAGCCACTGGTGGACCTCTGCTCTGTATGATTATCTAATTCCCTCTTATAAGAACATCAGAGAAGCCAATGCTGGATCAGGCCAATGGCCCATCCAGTCCAACACTCTATGTCACACAGTGGCCAGAAACACCAGGTGCCATCAGGAGGTCCAGCAGTGGGGCCAGGACACCAGGAGCCCCCCACACACACACTGTTGCCCCCCCAAGCACCAAGAATACAGAGCATCCCTTGCCCCAGACCAAGAGTTCCTACCTATACCTTGTGGCTAAGAGCCACTGATGGACCTCTGCTCCATACATTTCTCCAATTCCCCCTTGAAGCCGTCCATGCTTGTAGCCGCCACCACTTCCTGTGGCAGTGAATTCCACGTGTTCATCACTCTTTGGGTGAAGAAGGACTTCCTTTTTTCCGTTCTAACCCGACCGCTCAGCAATTTCATGGAGTGCCCACAAGGAGTTCTTGTCTTGTGAGAAAGGGAGAAAAGGACCTCTTTCTCGACCTGCTCTAACCCATGCATAATCTTATGAACCTCGATCATGTCACCCCTTGACCGTCGTTTCTCCAGTGGGGCTCTGGGCCGGCCCTTCTGTGGAGAGCTGGGATAAGCAGCCAGGATTGGGCCGCCACGGGTGGAGCTCCTGCGGAGAGGTGGGGAGGCGTCCCTTGGGGCTCAGGCCCACCCTAGCGGGGCTCTTTCCTGGCTCTTGTGAAGGGGAGCCTTCTCTATCTCTCTCTCTCTCCCTCTCTCTCTCTCTGACCCAAACATTCCCTGTCGGCAGATCTTTGCGTTTCTGGCTGCCATGTGCCTGATCCTGGCTGTCGGCAACAGCATTTGGGAATACAACACGGGCTATTACTTCCAAGTGTACCTGCCGTGGGCGGAGGACGTCCACTCTGCGCCCTTCTCCGGCTTCCTCATGTTCTGGTCCTACGTCATCATCCTCAACACGGTGGTTCCCATCTCTCTCTACGTCAGGTAAGAGGGGCGAGGCGGCCTTGCTGCGAAAGGAGGAGGGTGGGCCGGGGACGCCTCGCGGGAGAGTGTGCCGGAGCTCCCCACCCCGAGTCCACCCCCTCCTGGGGCCAAGAGCTGGCTGCGAGAAGGGAAGGCCACAGCTCCGCCGCCGGCCTTCAGGAGGAAGCCAGCGTGGCACCATTTTTGGAGGGGCTCTTCGGTGCAAACTGCTGGGCAAACAGATGCCAGGGGAAGTCCCAGGTCTGTGACCTCTGCTCCTCCACGGCAAATGAGGGACGGCCCACCACGTCCTCCTGACAGGAAGTTCCAAAGGAGTTCTGTAAAAGAGAGCCTATGGCAAACTCCCAAACCATGCCCATGGGCAGGCAACAAAGCTTCGGGGTGCGTGTGTGCAGGGGAGGGGGCCGTGGCTCAGTGGTACAGCACCTGCTTGGCAGCAGAAGTTCCCAGATTCAATCCCTGGCATCTCCAGCTAAATAGGACTGGGCAGTAGGTGTCAGACTCCTGCAGCAATCAGTACCCAACAACTTTCATTCACAGAAGTAAAACTTTATTGAGACACTGATAGTATGCAGATATCATAACCATTCCGTGTTAGAACTGAAGGAAAGCATGTGAAGCAAAGAGATATACCTAACTCAAAGGGGTCCCCCGATGGCCCATGGCCAATCAGGTAGCTTACAGGAGTCCACCACGGTAACGGGCAACAGTTCCCAAGAGAAATACTACACCGGACAACCAAGGTCACATAGTACATCAGACAGATGATAAAACAGTGAAGTCTCAGCAGAAACGAAAGTTATCATTCCAGAGTATCCCCCCCATCTCCATGACAGCCAGGCAAGAGGCCTAGCTGACAGTAGGTGTTGCGAAAGACCTCTGCCTGAGGCACCCTGGAGAACCACTGCCCTAGTCTGAAGAGACAAGACTGACCTTGGTGGGTGTATGCTCTGGTTCAGCGTAAGGCAGCTTCAGGTATTCATATGGACCTGTGCCTGCTCCAGCTAGCCAACTGGCATTTCTTTGGTGGTGGTGGTGGTGGGTGGCCAGGCAGTGTGATTCTGCTGGGAAGCCATGGCCTACTGCACCTTTCCAAATTGCATGCGGCAATTTACATGCAGGGTTAGGGTTAGGGTTAGGGTTAGGTTAACCCTAACCTTCTTGCTCCTTTGCATGGGTTACATGCTAATTTGGTGTGAGAGCCAGTTTGGTGTCGTGGTGGCATGGACTCTAATCTGGGAGAACCGGGTTTGATTTCCCACTCCTCCTCCCCTGTCACCTGGCTGGACGACCTTGGGCAAGCCGTAGTTCTGATAAGAGCTGTCCTTGAAAAAGAGCCGTTTCTGTCAAGAGTTCTCTCAGCCCCACCGACCTCACAGGGTGTCTGTTGTGGGAAGGGGAAGGGAAAGGAGTTTGTAAGCTGCTCTGAGACTCCGAGTGAAGGGCAAGGGGTATGAATCCAATCTCTTCTTCTTTCTTCTTTCTTCTTTCTTCTTTCTTCTTCTTCTTCTTCTTCTTCTTCTTCTTCTTCTTCTTCTTCTTCTTCTTCTTCTTCTTCTTCTTCTTCTTCTTCTTCTTCTTCTTCTTCTTCTTCTTCTTCTTTGTTCCTGGAACCCTTCCCATACCCTCTGTGGCAGAATTTTTGTACCTTGTGAAATGGCCTAACATGGAAACTATCTGAGAGGTCAGTTCTGAAACCCCCTGGAACAAGAAGCTTCTTCCCAAGCAGGGGTGGCATCCTGTCAGCTGAGGGTGGAGGCATTTTTCTCTATCAATCCTTCCCCCGACTTCCATTTGTTCCTGAGTTGTAGATATGGATACAGATATAGATAGACACGCACGTATATTCATGCGTCCGATGAAGCGGACTGTTTCTCACCCAAGCGCTCCCCGCAGTAACCGTCTTAGTCTTTCCGGTGCCACAAGACTCTGGGTTCTTCTTTTTCTGCCAAGGCGACTGGAATGTTTCTTCGCGTAGTCAGCCAGTCACCTTCCTTTCCCCCAGTGTAGAGATCATCCGCCTGGGGAACAGCTTCTACATCGAGTGGGACCGGAAGATGTACTTCCCGCTGAACGACACCCCCGCCCAGGCCCGCACCACCACCCTCAACGAGGAGCTGGGGCAGATCAAGTACATCTTCTCGGACAAAACCGGCACCCTCACGCAGAACATCATGGTCTTCAACAAATGCTCCATTGACGGGAAGTCCTACGGTAGGGTCCCTTTTGGCCAATGGTCACTGGCTAGACTTCCCCCACCACCCACCAGATCTCAATCAGAAAACAGTAGGCAGGAAGTGGGAATTCTGAGAGTTTGCCCCTGGTGGCATGAAAAAATACTGGCCGGCTGCCCTTGCCCATGCCAAGAGATGGTGGCCATGGCGGGGGAGGGGGGAGACAAGGCTAAAGATTTTGGCCCTATCTGCACTGACTGCTTTTGTGCTCCGGAGAATCCGAGGAGTCGGGCCTTTAAGGGTCGACTTCACAGTCGCACGCATTCCCTCTGCGCTGGTTTTTTCTCCTCCGGTTTATTTATTTGTGTATTCTGTATGCATTCTGCATCTACAAGCAAAACCCACATTTTTTGTGCCAGCTGGCTGCCAATCCCTCCCTCCCTCTGTGATTCTGCAAAAAGAAAGGGGAGGGAGGGGGAGATCCAGGCGCACACATGCAAGACTGACACATTGGGGAGCAGGGAATCCCCTCGTCCTTTATATGTACTTGATCCCTTCTTATGCCCTCTCTGGCTTTTTTAAAGTTTGCCTGAGAGGGAAGACACATCCTCTTTTGTCTTTATTATTTATTTATTAAGTTCAATTTATACCCCGGCCTCCCTGCAAAGCAGGCTCAGGGCGGCTTACATAAAACACATATATAAGTACAGTTAAAATTATACATAAAGCAGCCATAAATCCTATATAAAACAGTCATAAACATTTCCTAAAGTGCCGGAGCAATACTCAAGTAAAGTGCAGTATTCAAGTAAAGTGCACAAGTAAAGTGCAAGAGCAAATGATGGTCCTGATAGTATTCTCCTATCAGCTCAAATTGATTAACTAATTTCTGTGGCGAGGCGGCTGAAGACGGTAAAGCCAGGGCACAGGGTCACTCCTCGGTATTTAGCCGGCTCCTAGTCGAAAGCCTGGTGGAAGAGCTCCGTTTTACAGGTCCTGCGGAACTGGAGTAGGTCCTGCCGGGCCCCAATCTCCTCCAGGAGCTCATTCCACTAGTATGGAGCCACCACCGAGAAGGCCTTGGGCCTGGTTGCCGCCAACCTGACATCTTTGGGGCCTGGGAGAGCCAGCAGGTTTTGGGCCCCTAAATGCAGTGCTCTCTGGGGAACGTATGGGTAAAGGCGGTCCCTCAGGTATGCTAGCCATAAAGGGCTTTAAAGGTCAAAAACAGCACCTTGAAGCAAATCCGGTATGCTTTCGGCACAGGCTGGATGTGCTCCCCTATAGAGAGACCCATCAACAGCCTGGCCGCAGCATTTTGCACCAGCTACTGCTTCTGGATTTGGGACAAGGGCAGCCCCATGTAGAGAGCGTTGCAGTAGTCTAATCTTTGCAGAAGGAGGGAAAGAAAACAGAACAGGGAGGGAAAGAAAGAGGTGGAAACGGGGGGAGGGCAGCGGGCAGCACTTAAATACCTGCAGAAACAATCCGCCTTTAGAAATGATTAGCGATTTGAAAGTGGACGAGCACAAAGAATCGCAGCAAAAGGAGTTTTGGTAGCTGTGGGGCAGCAGTGTGCTGGAAGCAGTCTGAATGCAGATTCCTGTAAAACAACTGCAGAAACAAGAGAAAGCCCCCGACACAGAGTGGAAGTGGAAGTGGAGGGGGGGGGAATGCAGAACGGAAGAACAGGATGTGCTCAGAAACCAGGGCAGAATACGGCTGCGGAAAGGGCCTGTGTGAGACGTCCTCCTTTGTGGAGTCCTGGAGGGACATTTGCCTATGAAGTTTAAGTAATCAAAGAGCACCTTCCCCCCCCCCTCCGTGTTCAGATGTTAAAAACTGTGCATCATGTAGATGGATAGTGAGGGGGAGGGTCCTGCCTGCTGAGCCCACCCTGAGAGCCAGGGGTCTTGGCGTGGTCTGTACTGCTGTGTTTAGCTAATTGTGAGCAGGGTCCTATTTATGTGATCGCTGCACCGCTTCAGGTGTTGTGTGGATACTTACGCTATGCTTCAGTTTCTTTCCGGCAGTTCCAGAATTTTAAAATCCTCATGCATTGGTTATTGGATGTCCCGCTATGTCGATTGTACTGGACTCGCTCTGTGTAATCCGCCCGGAGTCTCCAGGAGAAAGGCAGACGACGAATAACATAAATAGCATAAAAGTAAATAAAATATGTGGAGATTCCATGGGCTGCTCCACACGGTCAGCAAAGCTGCAGGACCTGGCCGCCCCGTCCCCGTGTGGCCCAGCTGGCCTTG
>NW_015162030.1:230433-235567 GCF_001447785.1 Gekko japonicus | reverse complement strand
ACAGGGCCGCTTCCCTTGAGGCCCCGTCTGAAGGAAAAGCAGAGGAGAGAGCTGTTACTCGTGCAGGGGAGTGCTCCGGACAGCACTCCTTGCATTGCAGATGGAGCTGGAGAAAGAGTTGCTTAAAGTCCATAGTGCAGAAATGCCCCTAGACTGGAAGCTGTGCGAGAGTGGACTCTGTCTCCTGCCCAGGTGAGAAAATGCTGGTTACAGGGAGCCACGTTTGTCTGGAGAACCATTAGCCAGTCTGCACCAGTTCCTTCACCACCACCCACCACCCCCCGGGCAGTGGGCCTAAATCCCAGCTGTGCAGATGCTGGATGACTGCAAAACTGGGCGTCCTCAGTGTCCATGGGAGAGCAGCCGGCTCATGACAGCGGTGGCCCTGGCCTGCGGGCACTGATGGTGCCACCCACGGGGCTCTGCTCTGGGCACAGGGGGCAGGCCTACCCGCTGCTCCAGGCCCTGCTCCTACCTACTGCATAGCCAGCCACACACGTCTGCTACATTCACCCTCTTCTCTCTCGCTCTGGCTGGTGCCAAAGAAGCCAAGACCCGGCCGTGTTTTGTAGTCTGGCCAGAAAAGCTCCCTGCCCAAATTGGCCATGAGCTTGAAGGCGCCAAGGCGCTGGTGCCCGTCCTCCCCCCGTTCAGCCGGCCCAGTGTGCTTGTGGGGCGTTGCTCCCTCTACAGCCGAGTGTATATTTCTAACCCACAGGAGTCATCTACGATTCGGAGGGGCACCGGGTGGAGGCCACGGAGGTAAGGGCTGCAGTGCCATCCCTCCTGCATGGGCCACAGCTGGGTGAGGGTGGTGAAGTCGTATCGTCTGTTGCCG
This sequence comes from Gekko japonicus, assembly GCF_001447785.1. Taxonomy (NCBI): domain Eukaryota; kingdom Metazoa; phylum Chordata; class Lepidosauria; order Squamata; family Gekkonidae; genus Gekko; species Gekko japonicus. The sequence continues at coordinate 234,729 of NW_015162030.1, read as the reverse complement.
GCCTGAGCTGGTCTGGTGTCATGGTGAAGTGCGCGGACTCTAATCTGGGAGAACCAGGTTTGATTCCCCACTCCTCCACTCGCACCTGGCTGGGTGACCTTGGGCCAGTCACAAGTTCTCTCAGAGCCGTCCTTGAAAAAGAGCAGTCTCTTTCAAGAGCTCTCTCAGCCCCACCTGCCTCACAGGGTGTCTGTCTGTTGTGGGGAGGGGAAAGGAAAGGAGTTTGTGAGCCACTCTGAGACACCTTCGGGTAGTGAAGGGCCATGGGGTATAAATCCAATCTCCTCCCCCCCCCAAGGGTCCCTGGCTAGGCCTTCTCTCTGCTACTCTGTCTCATGGGGAGGGACACGAGGGGCCTGCAAGCCCCCATTTGGCAAGCCGCTTGCACCCTGACGGGGCCGGGAAGAAGGCTTCCGATCGACGGTTGCATTCCCTGTGAACTTGGTCAGTGGAGGATTTGGGCTTGTGAAAGGGGTGTGTGTGTGTGTGAGAGAGAGAGAGAGCTTGCATGCCATTCAGTCAAAGGCCAGCAGGTACAGAGCGGTGGTTTCAGTGGTGCTGATTTTTTGCTCTTGCAGTCTACCCAAAAAGTCGATTTCTCCTACAACCCGCTGTCTGACAGCAAGTTTTCATTCTACGATGCCAGCCTGGTTGAGTCTGTGAAGAGGGACGATCCGCCGACCCACAAGTTCTTCCGACTGCTCTCCCTCTGCCACACGGTGATGCCGGAAGAGAAGGAGGAAGGTGAGGGCCTGTTTCCTCCTCTGTCCTTTTCTCTCTGGGGTGTCCAGTGACTGGGCCTTCCAGGCGGAGCTGACTTGGCCTCTCTTCCTCGGCCCGGCAGGCACCCTGGCGTACCAGGCCCAGTCGCCCGATGAAGGGGCCCTGGTGACCGCTGCCCGCAACTTTGGCTTTGTGTTCCGGGCCCGCACGCCTGAGACCATCACCGTGGTGGAAATGGGAGAGACGGTGGTCTACAAGCTGCTCGCCATTTTGGATTTCGACAATGTGCGCAAGAGGATGTCCGTCATCGGTATGTCCATTCCTGTAGGGCCCCCTGGTGGAAATACGTGTGTGTTGCAAGGTCTAATCCAGTCATTATAGGGTTAATTTGTTTACCTTGTGTGCTGTTGTTTAGGCTGACCTGGAAGGGAAACCTGGCACAGAGCCAGTGAAAACAAAGCCCCCCAAATCTAAGTCTGTTTTTTCACAATCATTGGTTAATGTGTTTAAGTGATTTCCTTCTAGGGGTCAAGAAGAAGAAGAATCTCCATTACAGTTGTTGTTGAGAGGCCGTGTGGTCGGTCTGTTCTGTAGCTGTAGAGGTGTAGCCTTCGGTCTTTTATTTTGTAGCTTTTCCTGTGTGCCCTTCCCTTAGAAATAAAGATTTTTACAAAGAAAGAAATGCCTCCTCTCCAGTGAAGCAAAGGTCCATTGCCAACTCTGAACATCTAAGTATTTCTGCTAATTTTTCCAACACCCCCTCCCCCCAGAATGACTGGCACAGTACCCGTTCCCCTGGCACTCTGCCCTGGGAGTTCTGCTTCATGCCACCAGAAACGAAAATTGCCCTTTTATACAACAGCGCGGACTTTCCAGACGGGAGTGCCAGTGAGCTGGTGCCAGACCTGCTGTTTACGCTCGCGGTGAATGCTTGGGACGCTCTTTCTGGAGCCTGAAGGAACAGGAGCCTTTCCCCGGCGGAATGCCCCTCGGTTCTCGCAGGTGGTCTTGTGCAGACCCAAGAGATATCCTGGAGGGTTCTTGTCACTTCCCTCGGCGACCAAAGGGACTGCGAGCAGAGAAGGGCAGGAGGGGAAGGCGGTGGCGAGAGAGCCGGAGAGTGCCTGTTGCCCTCTCTCGGAAGGCGGAGCAAGAACACTGTCAGGACCCACAGCCAGACAACAGAGCGCACGCTTCTTCGAAGGTTTTGCTTTATGGCTAGCTCTATGGTAGCAGAGACACAGGCACTGTTAGGAATGTCTACATCATAGAAAGCTGAGAGAGAGATAGGGTATTCGAAAGCACCCCCCCACCACCACCTATGGGCCAATCGGCCTGACTCCCGCGGGCGGGAAAGAGGACCAAGACAGTTAGAGCCGAGGCTGGGAAACAAAACCAATCTCATGGGTAATTGATGGTAAGACACTACACCGGCTGGCTACAAGGTCAGTGATAACGAGGGGGGAGAAGCGAAGAGAAAGGAATGCGGCAGCAACTGGCACACAGGTCATGAAAGCGAACCCGGGCCCATAAACTATATGGCAGCATAGCTGACATGCTGCCCACCCAAAGATCAATCTCCCGGTCTACCCAGGAGTCCTCCCAGTCTACCCAGGAGTCCTCCCAGTCTACCCAGGAGTCCTCCCGGTCAGCCCGGGATTTCTCCCTGTTTCTCCGGGAACTCCCGGTGAAACTCTCACAAGAGCCTAGGGGCCCGAATATCCCCTACTTCCACCCACTCACGGTGCTGGGGCCCAAAACCCAACCATTCCACCAAATAAAACAGTTTGCCACATTTCACTTTAGAGTCCAAGATCTTTGAGATCCCAAAATGTTCTTCGCCCTCCACCATGATGGGAGGGGGTACAGGTTTTGTTGGCCGCCAGGGGCTTGGGCCTGGATCACGCTTCAGGAGGCTGAAATGAAACACAGAATGGATATTGCGCATGTTTTTAGGAAGGTCCAGCTCCACAGCCACCTCATTGATCAGGCGTTTGACTTTAAACGGGCCAGTGAATTTCCATCCCAGTTTGTGGCTGGGTCATCCCATAAAACATATGGCAGCATAGCTGACACACAAAGAGAAGGGGCACCGGGGGGAAGGACGTCCCTGAGATGAGCGAACTGAGAACAGGGAGAGCACAACAGACCAGAGAAAGCAGACAGAAGAAGAAGAGAAGAGATCGGATTTCTACCCCATGGCCCTTCACTACCCAAGGGAGTCTCAGAGCGGCTGACAAACTCCTTTCCCTTCCCCTCCCCACAACAGACACCCGGTGAGGTCGGTGGGGCTGAGAGAGCTCTTTCAAGGACAGCTCTCGTCAGAACTACGGCTTGCCCAAGGTCATCCATCCAGGTGCGAGTGGAGGAGTGGGGAATCAAACCCGGTTCTCCCAGATTAGAATCCATGCACTGAACCACCACACCAAACTGGCTCTCCGAAGGATTTGGCCTGTCCTCGCTAGCTCTGTTCTCGCCCCCGGCCCTGCAGAGTGACGCTGCCCCATCCATCACCACCAGCCACCCGTGTGCCGGCCTCTGCCTGTGTGCCGCGCATCCATCTGGCAGGGCAGTGCCTGGCGGGCTCTCACTCTTTGCCATTCTTCTTTTGTTCCCAGTGCGGAGCCCAGAGGGGGAGCTGACCCTGTACTGCAAGGGGGCCGACACCATCGTGTACGATCTCCTGCATCCTTCCTGCGAGCCCCTCAAGGAGAAGACCACGGAACACCTGGAAGTAAGCGGTCCCTCCCGTGGGTCTGCCACGAAGCGTGCAGAGGGGCCTCGTTCAGCTTGGGACTGTGGCACACGAGGAAAAGTGGCTGCAGCCCCACCGCGGGCCCTTTCCCCAACCTGAAACGGCCCCGGGGAGTCGCTGCTTGCCCTTTGGGGGGACTCAGATATATGCGGCAAGAGGTGGTTTTCACCAAGAGCCAAACAGCAGCTCCGGGACAGTATCAGGTTGGGGAAATGGTGTGTGTGTGTGGGGGGGAGAAGACTGAAACGGAATCAGGCTCCAACGCAGCTGGGAACACAGTCCCCCCCCACCCCACCGCCCATGGAATTTGCAAGGCGAGTCTGATCAGAAGCTTTCCTGGTGCCCCCGGGTGGTGACTTGAGGATACTGTAGTGTATAAATGTGCCCCATATAAACTCTGGGCCCCATGTAAACTCTTGGGTTTCAACTGCTGCGTGTTGCCTGTGAAGACCGGAAGGGCCCGTGTTTCGCAGGGCTTCCTAGCTAACGCCGAGCGCCCCTCGGGGATGAGTTTCCTGCCAGGGTTGGGAGCTTCCAGGGGATTTGGGGGGAGGGGTGGAGCCTGGGGGCAGCAGGGTGTGGGGAGGGGAGGGACCTCAACAGGGCGTGATGCCATATCGGTGTCAGGCTCCTTAGTCAGGTCACACCACACAGGGCTTCATAAGAAGATAACTGTTTTATTAGTGGTTCCAGTACTAAAGAACACGTGTACAGCTTGTGTCAGGAATGGCCGTCAGTGGTAGGCCCTCTGACTTATAGTGAAATCAAACATCCCCCCCCCCCCCCCACCCAACCACAAAAGTTACAGTTTGGGCGCG
>NW_015162030.1:212188-230318 GCF_001447785.1 Gekko japonicus | reverse complement strand
GAAGAGCGGAGGAGGAGGAGGAGGGGCACCCCTGCACATGCCAGGCCCGTGAGAGGGCTACCTGACAGTCGGGTTCACCCTCCAGTGCAGCCCCAGTCTGGAGATCAGCGGCTTTTCCGGGAGGTCTCTGGCCCAGGACTCCCCTGGCCGGCTCGGTCTCCTCCCTCCCTCCCTCTCCCCTGGGGCCTCTCTTTGCAGGAGTTTGCCGGGGAGGGCCTGCGGACACTGGTTGTGGCCTACAAAGACCTGGACGAGGCCACCTTTGAGGGCTGGCAGCAGCGGCACCACGAGGCCAGCACCACCCTGGTGGCGCGAGAGGAGAAGCTAGCCCGGCTGTACGAAGAGATCGAGGCGGACCTGATGGTGGGTGCCGGGAGTGCGGGCGGCACCTTGGAGGCTGTTCCTTGACTTATGAGGACATGGACCGTCCCCCCCCCCCAGCCCGGCACTGACAGAGCCCCTCTTTCCCCTGCAGCTGCTGGGGGCCACGGCCATCGAGGACAAGCTGCAGGACGGAGTCCCCCAGACGATCGAGACCCTCGGCAAAGCTGAGATCAAGATCTGGGTGCTGACTGGGGACAAGCAAGGTAGGCGCAGGGCCACCCAAGCCGCCCGGGAGACGGCTCGCTCCAAGGGGCCCCGGCCGTGATGCCAGGCTCGGGGGGGGGGAGGGCTTTTGAGCCAGGCGTGGTCAGAATCCTTTGCCACGCAACACAGGGCATTCCGGGGGCACTCTAGGTTCAAGCAGAGAAGACTGTGACCCTCTGCGCGCCCTCCGAGCGGGTCCTCGGCACCGGGCATGGAGGGTGGAAGGTCGCCTCTCCTGCCACCCCCGCTGTGCCTCTAGGGGCCCAGCCCAGCCCAGCCCAGCCCAGCCCCTCGACTGCTGGGTGGCCTTACAAAACCCTTGGCTCATTTTGTGTGTGAGTGAGGGGGGGGGGGAGAGTCCAGAGAGGAACCTTAAAAGGCTACCAACAGTTATTTCCGTATGGCCTTCATGAGCCAGAGCTCACTTCTTGAGATAGGAGAAGGGGAAACCATACATGGGGAGGGGGTGTTGCCACAGGGATCAAGGGGCCCCAATTCCTCACGGCTGCTCTGGTCGCTCCAGGGGTGCTTGGTGGGCTCCACAAGAGAAGTCCCTTTCCTTGAATGGGGATTCTTGGAGGTGTCGTGTGCATGCCTTCAAATCTTCCCAACTGATAATGCCGGCATTGAGAATTCAGTCCCCTTATTGGTGCCAGACTGCCTGCCTCTGCTCTCCACTCCTCCACTTGCACCTGGCTGGATGACCTTGGGCAAGCCGTAGTTCTGATAAGAGCTGTTCTTAGAAAAAAGACAGTTTCTGTCAAGAGCTCTCTCAGCCCCAGCCACCTCACAGGGTTAGGTGTCTGTTGTGGGGTGGGGAGGGGAAAGGAGTCTGTAAATCGCTCTGAGACACCTTTCGGTAGTGAAGGGCGGGGTATAATTCCAATCTCTTCTTCTTCTTCAAAGAAGATTGATTGACAAGGAAATATTTACAAGCATCCTCAAGCACAGCACTAGATCAGCAAACTGATTTCAAAGGAAAATCGGTCGATGAACGCAATCCCCTTTCCCTGTTCTAGACATACCCTAACTGATGTTAAAATAGGGCAGGCACTAATGGTGTTAAAAAGTCACCAGGTTCCTATGTACGTCCTGTTGCCCAGGAGACTGCATGGCCAGAAAAGATGGCTAAAGAAGAAAAAAGGGGGGAAAACTGAACCTAAACCTAGAATTCAGAACCTAAAAAGGTTAGTCAAGAGTAGAAAAGGGCCAACTCTAAAACTCTAATTATAAACATAAAAAATTTACATGTATTTATTCACCATAAATTAAAATAACAAACAAGGTCCCATTCAAACCTCATATACAAATATAAAAACATACAAGGGCTAATAAGATAGACCTAACGCGTTTCGGCCTTTACAGGCCTTCCTCAGAGGTCTAATACAAACAGAACATATTGGCTGATATGCAAGAATACATACAATCCTACACATACAAAATATGGAATAAAGACCAGAAACCAATTGTTCCAAAGTTTAACCACTGGGCAAGGAAAAGAAATACAAATATGCAAATGAAGCTTCCAGTGCAATCACATGTCCAGTGGTACTTCTCTCTGGTCAACTGTATATTCTTCTGAGATTGTACAGCCAAATGTTCCCAATAAAATGTTCCTTAGGTTAAAAGCAGTGTTGATCAAAAAGGTGTTGGGCCTATATAGTAGATTCAGAAAAGATGGCTGCCAGACCAGAGCTAGCTCAGAGTCGTCCCCAGCGCAGCATCCCAAGGAAGAGAGACCGCCGTCCCCTTCCAAGGAAGTTTTCTTAACCCCCCCCCCCCGTCTCCGCCCACTTGACTTAACGCAGTCCGCCCAGGTCACAAGTGCATCCTGGGAGCCCTCCTGGAAGGCATTCTGGGAAATCTCCACGAATCACCTGAAGACTTCCTAGCACCAAATTCCTTAGTTGGTTTTCCTACCTGGGCCATTAGCCTATGGATAGATGCAATCTGGCAGGCCATTAAACTGGCTGGCTGCCACCCCCCCCCCCACAGTTTTAAACTCAATATTATTAGGGGGGGGGTTCGTCCACAGGCCACCTGGGCCAAACTGGTTCCATTTGGAGGTGAGGGGTGGGGACAAATGCTTCCCCCCAAAAAATTGGTGTGTAAGGAGGAAGGACCGTCGCCTGGGTTTTTGTGTGACTCGCTGGTTTTGTACCCAAAGAGGCAGAGTCCATGGGGAAGGTTCCCTCCTCACTGAGGACTAGGGCTTTTGTTTTGCTTTGGCTGCACTGCTCCAAGCGGGGAGCTTCTCCCGCCCAGGCGGAGCTTCAGCACCCTCAAACTGTGTGCTGCTTTGCTCTGCAGAAACAGCGGTTAATATCGGCTACTCCTGCAACATGCTCTGCGACGACATGGAGGACATCTTCTTCATCCAGGCCCACAGCGCCGAAGAAGTGCGGCAGGAACTCAGGTGAACATTGGGATGGGGGCCCCCCCACCAAGGACTGCTTGCAGGCCAGCAGGGGGGGAGGGCCAGGTGCATCCCCCCCCCCCAAAGAGGGGGAAGGTATGAGCCCGACCAGGCAAGCCAGTCCCGCTTCAAAATCATAAGAACGCAAGAGGAGCCCTGCTGGATCAGACCAGTGAGGGTCCATCCAGTCCAGCATCCCATCTCACAGAGCAGCCAACCACAGGGCACAGAGGCCAAGGCCTTCCCCCAATGAGAACATCAGAAGAGCCCTGCTGGGTCAGACCAGGGAGGGTCCCTCTCGCCCAGCCTCCCGTCTCACACAGGGGCCAGCCAGTCCCTCTGGAGGGCCAGCAACAGGGCAGAGAGGCCGAGGCCTTCCCCTGATATTTCCTCCTGGCACTGAATGAGGAGGTTCCCTTAAGAACATAAGAGAAGCCCCTGTGGGATCAGGCCAATGGCCCATCCAGTCCAACACTCTGTGTCACACAGTGGGGGCCAAAAATACCAGGTGCCCTCAGGAGGTCCACCAGTCAGGCCAGGACACTAGAAGCCCCCACACACACTGTTGCCCCCTCCCCCCAAGCACCAAGAAGACAGAGCATCACTTGCCCCAGCCTGAGAGCCCCTATCTATCCCTTGTGGCTAATAGGGGCCACTGATGGACCTCTGCTCCAGATGCTTATCTCATTCCCTTTTGAAGCCGTCCATGCTTGTATCCTTTAGTCACCCTGGCTAGTAGCCACTGATAGACTTCCTCTCCATGAATCTATCTAACTCCCTTTTAAAACCGGTTATTCCTGTGGCCATCACTGTGTCCCCTGGCAGCGAATCCCACATTTTAATCACTCTCTGTGTAAGGAATGATTCCCATTTGTCCGTCCTGAACCTGCTGCCCGTCACCTCCACTGGATGCCCCCGAGATCTAGTATTTTGGGAGAGGGAGAGAAATGTCTTCTTGTCCACTCTCACCACCTCATGCATCATTTGATAAACCTCTCTCATGTACCCCCCCCCTTAGTATTTCATTTTCTAAATGAAACGTTCCAGACTCTTCTCATAGTCTCCCCCAGTCATCTCAGATGCTCTCCTTTGTACTTACAGCTCTGCAGTGTCCATCAGTGGCCCCTATTAGCCACAAGGGATAGATGGGAACTCCCGGTCTCTGGGGCAAGGGATGTTCTGTCTTCTTGGTGCTTGGGGGGGCAACAGTGGGAGGGCTTCTAGTGTCCTGAACACACTGCTGGACCTCCTGAGGGCACCTGGAATTTTTGGCCACTGTGTGATTCAGAGTGTTGGACTGGATGGGCCATTGGCCTGATCCAACATTGGCTTCTCTTATGTTCTTATGTCTGGGGCGAGTGATGCACTGTATTCTTCGTGCCGGGGGGGGCAACAGTGTGGGGGGGCTTCTAGTGTCCTGAACACACTGCTGGACCTCCTGAGGGCACCTGGTTTTTCTGGCCACTGTGTGACCAGAGTGTTGGACTGGAGGGGCCACTGGCCTGATCCAACACTGGCTTTTCTCTTATGTCCTTATGGAGAGACGCTGACCGGAACTGTGCACAGTATCCCAAAGGAGGCTGCACCACTGATCTATACTGGGGCATTATTTTATCGGCTGTTTTATTTTCAGTCTCTTTTCTAATAACACCAAACATAGGGTTTCAGTTTTTCACTGCTGCAGCATATTGGGTCAATGCTTTCATGGAGCTATCTGCTACAACTGCAATATCTCAACAAGTTCAGGCCCCATTTGCCTATAATTTCTATTTTTATTTATTCGTTAGATTTCAATCCCGCCCTCCCGCCGAAGCGGCTCAGGGCCGCTCACAACAATTATAAAACCAGCATAAGTACATATATAAAATACAACTCAATAAAATAGCTCAGCTCATTTCCAATTAAATAAATACAGTTAAAACCATTTAAATGTGGCGGTGTCGTATAATAAAGTGCATGTGCAGCACAGCCAATATAAGGTCTTTCCTACTGAAACGCCCGGCAGAAAAGCTCCGTTTTCATGGCCCTGCAGAATTGCTGGAGGTCCCGCAGGGCTCTGATCTCGCTGGGGAGTTTGTTCCAGAGCGTTGGCGCCACCAGGGAGAACGCCCTGGTCCTAGTCGCCACCAACCTGGCATCCCTAGGCCCGGGGGGGGGCAGGCGGTTTTGTGTACCAGATCACAGTGCTCTCTGGGGACATGTGGGGAAAGGCGGTCCCTCAGGTAGGCAGGCCCTCCTGACCATGCATCACCTTACATTAATCCAGGGCAGAGGGCAAGTTGTCGTTGCCCCACCCCCCCACCCCGCTTCTTTATTTGACATGCAAAGGGATGCGTGTGTGTCGGTCAGAGAGAGGGATCAGATAGGGCACATTCGCCTCTTTAGATAGCCAGCCTTTCCGGTATATCTGGAGCGAGAGCAGCCCCGTTAGGCGAACCCCGCATTCCCTCACTTTTAAGGGTGTGACGGTGCTAGAAGAACTCTGGTCTGTTCCTGCAGCGTCCAGGTCTTTGCTATTTGTGGGCCTTCTTTCAGGAAAGCCAGGAAGAAAATGAAGCCCGACACCTTTGTGGACAACGACGGCACCGATACGCAGATCCAGAAGCCCGGGAAGTCCCAGACCCTGCCCGAGGAGCAGCCCAACGGGGAGTACGGCCTGGTGATCAGCGGCCACAGCCTGGTGAGGACGGGGCTCTTTGTGCGTCGTGCCACCGTCCGGGGGGTGGTGCAGGAAGCGCATCTGAGCGCTCCGCCCCCCCAGTTTTTTATAAGAGCGGACAGCAGGTGGAACTGTGGCGGATTCGGGCTTTGGCCTGTGGCGCCAGTCATGGGGATGCCGCCGGGGTGGGTGGCAGCTCAGCCAGTGCATCCGTGCAGGCCACACGGAAGGCCCGGCCTCTCCAAAGCATGGAGCCCCCCACAGCACCGCAGGGCACGGGGCGTGGCAGCAGGAGACCCACGGGAGGGTGGCAGTCCCGCCCTCAGAAGGGCTTGGGGGGCCCAAGGGAGGAACGAAGGAACGAAGGAGTCTCGAGAAGGTGTTCTGCCACGTGGGAAGGGAGTGATCAACACATGGAGTTCACTGCCACAGGAGGTGGCGGCGGCTACAAGCATGGGCGGCTTCAAGAGGGAATTGGGTAAACATATGGAGCAGAGGTCCATCAGTGGCTCTTAGCCACAAGGCATAGACAGGAACTCTCGGTCTGGGGCAAGTGATGCTCTGTCTTCTTGGTGCTTGGGGGGGGAGGCAACGGTGGGAGGGCTCCTAGTGTCCTCCTGGCCCCACTGCTGGACCTCCTGATGGCACCTGGCGTTTTTGGCCACTGTGTGACAGAGTGTTGGACTAGATGGGCCATTGGCCTGATCCGATATTGGCCTCTCTTATGTTCTTATGAGTGTGAGGGCTGGGGGCCAGGCCACGCAGCAGCTTTCCAGCTGTGGTACAAAGAACCTCATGGCACGATGTTTGCTGAAGCAGTGGAGAGGGTTTCCGTGTGTGTGTGTGTGGTCATAGGATCACTTCAGAAGCTGCCCCTGAGCGTGGCACATCTGATTCCTGGACTGATGGGCAGGAGGGACTCAAGGGGGCCGTGCCAGAGGAGCGGGGAACCCGTGGGCAGTAGGGAGATGCTCGGGGGGGGGGCGCAGAGGGTCCACCCCGTCTCCTCCAGGAAAGACTTTGGCCGTGGAGCCGCCCCTGCAGGGAGAGCGTTCTGGCAGCCAGCAGAGCAGAGTCGGAATGCCACCCCTCCCTGGGGGGAGCGCCTTGGTGCCTGGGGGAGGGCCCCCGGGGGTGTCGAGGGTCCCGAAAAGGGGAGGGCACGGCAGTCGGGTCGCTGGGCACAGAGCCCTCAGCTAGCCGCCCGCTCCGTTCCCAGGAGGCAGAGCTGTGCCGTTTCCTCCCCAGGGCGGGGCGTGTCGGCCCCAGAGGCGGCTCGAGGCTGAGTCCCAGGAGCAGTGTTCCCTCTAAGCTGAGTTAGTGTGAGCTAGCTCAGCATTTTTTAGGGTCCAGCCCACAGATTTTCGTCTCAGCTCGGGAAGGATGGGGCTCCAGAGCAAACTAATCTATGCAGTAGCCAAATGGCTCAGTCACAGCTTTAAGGCCCGTGGCTCACAAAGTGGAATTTCTGCTCACAAGACCCTCCATGGCTTAGAGGGAGCCTTGGTCCCAGGGCTGCCCCCCAACCTTTGACTCCTGGCATCAAAGCAGCCAGTCTGGGGTGGGGGCGGGGGGGGGGGGAACCATTAGGGCTGGAGAGAAATGCGCCAGGCTCATCATGCACACCTGCCCACGTGAGGGGGGGCCCCTACAGGTTTGGGTTGTGGCTGGGAACAGGCCGGGGGACATGGCCACTCACAGCTCTCGGCTGGGTCAGGAAGTGGGTGCCTCCATGCCTGGCTGTGCAGGATCAGGAGAGGTCTTGGCCCTGGGGCCCTGCGGCCGGGCAGGAGAGTCTTCCCAAGGCAGCCTTCTGGGGAGCCCAGCATAGGGTGCCTGCCCTGCTTTGGGCTCACGGGCCTTCCATTCACCCTCCCTCCCTCCCTGGGGGCCGGTGTCTCCCTGCAGGCCTACGCCCTGGAGGGGAACCTCCAGCGGGAGCTGGTGCGGACGGCTTGCCTCTGCAAGTCGGTCCTCTGCTGCCGCGTGACGCCCCTCCAGAAGGCCCAGGTGGTGGAGCTGGTGAAGAAGTACAAGAAGGCCGTGACGCTGGCCATCGGGGACGGGGCCAACGACGTCAGCATGATCAGGGGTGAGCAGCACAGGGCCTGTGCCCTCTGCGTGGGGGGGGGGGGGGGCAGCCGGGCCGCACTGGGGCCCAGGGGGAGGCAGCATCTGGGCTGGGAACGACTCACAGAGGCAACAGGCAGCTCCGGCCGGGGCCCACAGAGTGCTCCCAGCGACCCCTTCCACCTCCCATGTCCCTCCCTCCCTCCCTCCCAGCGGCCCACATTGGCATCGGCATCAGTGGCCAGGAGGGGATGCAGGCCGTGCTGTCCAGTGACTTCGCCTTCGCTCAGTTCCGCTACCTGCAGCGGCTGCTCCTGGTCCACGGGCGCTGGTCCTACATCCGGATGTGCAAGTTCCTGGCCTACTTCTTCTACAAGAACTTTGCCTTCACCCTGGTCCACTTCTGGTACGGGTTCTTCTCCGGGTTCTCCGCGCAGGTAGGCACCACGGACTCCGTGCCGGCACCGTTGCTGCTGGGGTTGGCTTCTCCACGGACGGACACGGGATGGGGCGCTCCCACGCGGGCACGCGGGCCGGCTTCCAGGTAACAGGATTCCAGTGGCATGGGCACCCCTTCCGGAGCATCTGCTTCATGCTGCACCCATCCATCCGGAAGCCTTCGTGGGAGTGCCCTCCCCAGCTGCCAACCCCGGAGCTCCAGACATTTCCCAGGCCAGAGTGGGGAACCCTCCGGGAGAGTCCCCGAAAGGGCATATGCTGCCGTTTGGCACCGACCTCTTGGCTGGGGGGGGGGGGGGGAAGATGGGGATGTACAGGAGTCTCTCCTGAGGTCCCCCTGCAGTAACCCCAGTTTTCCTCCGGGCCCCAAACCTGACCCTTGAACTGGGGAAGAGTCCAGTCTGATACCTATGCAGAATCGCCCTGAGTTTAGCCTGCCCTGTGAAGGACAAAGGGAACCATTTGGAAGTAGCTAATGGGGGGGGGGGTTGCTTGCTGAGGCCTCCTGTACACCCCCCGCACACACACACACCTCTGCCTCCCACCTTCTTTGCAGACGGTCTACGACGAATGGTTCATCACCCTGTACAACCTGGTCTACACTGCCTTGCCTGTGCTGGGAATGAGCCTCTTTGACCAGGTGAGGGTCGGGCTTTCCCGCCCACAGGACCTGGCTAGTAGGGCAGCCGGTGCCTGCCCCAGAGTAGAGGGCAAGGCTTTGCCCGGGGGGGGGGGGCTGCCTGGCACAGGAACGGAGTGGTCCGGCCTCCTTTTGGAAGCTGAGCCATCTACACCTGGGTGGTGCCTGCCCGGTGCCTGCCCGGGAGGGGAGGTCCCCCTCCACTGCTCCTCTGGGGGCTCCCCTCTGGCTGGAAGTCTGCGGGATCACACGGGTTTGGTGGACCCCTCCTGGGCTGGGGCAGCCGCGTTGCATGCATCCCAAGGGTCTCTCTCTGCCGGCAGGACGTGGACGACCGCTGGAGCCTGCAGTTCCCGCAGCTGTACACCCCTGGCCAGCAGAACCTCTACTTCAACAAGCTGGAGTTTGTCAAGTGCATGCTCTACAGCGTCTACAGCTCCCTGGTGCTCTTCTTTGTGCCCTGCGGGACCCTGAGGGACTCTGTGCGGAGCGACGGGAAGGCCTTGGCCGACTACCAGTCCTTTGCGCTCATGGCTCAGACCTGCCTGCTCATTGTGGTCTCAGTTCAGGTGAGCGGCCACTGGCCAAGGTGGGTGCTTCCTGCAAGAAGTCTCCCCCCCACACACACACAAACGAAGACCCACATAGAATCATAGAATGTTAAGAGTTGGAACGGACCCTGCAGGTCATCTAGTCCAGCCCCCTGCACTCTGCAGGAGCAGAGCTGAAAGAGAGCCCTACAACATACCCGAAAGAGGGTCGTCCAGCCTCTGCTTGGAAACGTCCAGCGAAGGAGCATCCACCCCCTCCCGAGGCAGACCGTTCCACGGCTCAACCACTCTTACCGTTAGGAAGTCTCTCCTGATATTTAGCCGGTATCGACTCCCTTGTCATTTCCACCTGTTAGACCTAGTCTTGCCATCCGTAGCAAGAGAGAATAGATCCGCTCCATCTTCCACATGGCAGCCCTTCAGATACTTGAAGACTGCAATCATGTCCCCTCGAAGCCTTCTCTTTCCCAGGCTGAACATCTCCTGGCCTTGGCAGATACAGGCGTAGTATGAGTGGGGGCCTTCTCCGGCCTGGGCTTCTGTGCCTCCCCCAGCCCCTTCCTGAGTGAATTGCTTGGGTGGAGAGACTAGAGTCTCCTGGGGGGGGCTTCCTGTGGGCACAGCTCCCGTGGGCGGCCCCTCTGGAGGGCTTGTGCGTCTTTGGGATGAAACTTTGGCATGTGCCTGCCTGCTGATGCTTCTGGAGGGGGCCCCCTGTACATCTCTGTGTCCTCCGGGGCAGCAAGGAGGAGGGGTGTGACAGAACGGGCTCCCGCTTGCCAACTCCGGGAGGGAGCGATTCATCCTCTTCCTTTCATGAGGGCGTTCACTGCCACCACCTGATCATGCTAGGGAGTCCCGAATGCGAGAAGCGGGACTCTCAGTCCCTTTCCCCAGTCCTGAGGCCGGGCCTCAAGTTCTCCTGCTGCCCAGCACCCGGTCACCACAGGGGCGAAGTGCAGCTTTGGGTTTCCCCTGGAGGGCTGCCCACTTGCACCCCGACCTCTCCTCTCCTCCCTTTATACAGCAGCGTGCCCAACAGCTTCTCTAGAAAGGAAATATTTACAAGCAGGCTTTAGCACCACACCCAGAGACAGCACAGGGAAGGAAGAAGGAAAGGTGGTGATGAGCCCGTCCTCCATCCCTCTCCTCTAAACAGACCCTCACTGATGTCACCGAGAGGGCGGGGGGGCACCTGGAGCTACAAATCCTCTAAAGCTCTTAGATTACCTTCCAGCTCCCTGCAGGCCTTCCCCGGGGCTGTGTGGTCAAAGAGGGCCGCCCTGGCCGGCAGACCAGAGCTCGGCAGTCTGTCCTCTGCCAAGGACTGGCACCAAGAGAGGGCCTCCCTTCCTGGGAAGGGGCGCTTTTGTTAAACCTCTGGCTCCGCCCATTGTAGCTACAACATCACTCTCTCCACCCCCTTTTGACCTGGTCCACCCAGGTGCACCCTGGGAGCCCTCCTGGAAGGCATCCTGGGACATCTCCAGGAGTCACCTGGAGACTCCGAACACCAAATCCCCCAGTTAGGTTTGCCAGCGGAGTCATTAGCGTAGCCCTGCCATGGCCTCCTGCTACGTGGAAAGGAAAAGAGCCACCCCTTCAAAGGACAGAAAGGGAGGAAATAGGGAGGAGCCTTCTGCTCTGTCTTGCCAACCTCCCTCCAGGAGAAAGTCCACTTCTTCCCAGGGGGACGAGGGTTCCACGGTTCCAAGGACTCTGGCGAGGTGCCGCTGGGAGACAGGCCTCGCTTCTTGCTGCGCTGACTGCAAGGGCACCTTTCCACCGGGCGCCCGGCAGCACTGCCGGCTGCAGGCCCTCTTTTCCAGACTGACTGCATGCTGCTTCCTGGCAGGATTCAGCAGAGCCCAGCCCGGCCACACCTCTGCCCAGGGGGAGGGGGAGGGGCTGCCCCGGCCCCTTGGAGTGAGTGCCTTGCCTGTCCTTGCAGATGGCTCTGGACACCGCCTACTGGACCGCAGTCAACCAGCTCTTTGTCTGGGGCAGCCTGGCCATGTACTTCGCCATCACCTTCACCATGTACAGCGACGGCACCTACCTGATCTTCACGGCCTCCTTCCCTTTCATTGGTAAGCTCCGGGGGGGGGGGGCGGTGGCCGCAGAGCCTCTCCCATGAAGGTCCAGAGGGCGAGAGGGGCTTGGAGAAGCTGCCCACCCTCCTGGCTAATGCACAGGGGAGGGAGGGGGCCCTGCCCCACCCTCGTAATCCCCGCTGGAAGCTCCCTCTCCGGGGGCAAAGGGGGAGCCAGGGGATGTGAGGCTCACGGTGGCTGGGGAGGGGGCTGGCGGGGTTCCGGGTCAGGGCCCCCCCTCCCTCAGGGCTTCTGCTGAACTCCTCGGGCACGACTGAACTGGGTCCCCGGGGCCCACTCGGAGGGGAGGGGAGAGGGGAGCCCTCCCCCTGCCCACCACCACGCTCACACACCCCTTCTTCCTCCTCCTCCTCCTCGCCAGGCACGGCTCGGAACACCTTGAACCAGCCCAACGTCTGGCTGGCCGTCTTCCTCTGCGTCACCCTCTGCGTCCTCCCCGTGGTCGGCTTCCGGTTCGTGAAGACGCAGCTCAGGCCGACCGTCAGCGACAAGGTGACTCCGGGGAGCCTCTCCTCCGGCAGCGTGAGCTCCAAGCGAGCGAGCGGGCTGGTTGCTCCAGGAGCCTGGGGAGGGGGGGGAAGAGGGGCTGCCCACCCCCAGCAGCTGAGCGTCTTTGGGGCACAGAGTGGGCTGTGGACCGCTTCCAGCACCTTGCAGTGGGGTTCCCAACTCTGGGTTGAGGGATTCTTGCAGATTGGGGGGGGCAGAGAATGGGGAGGACGGGGTATGGGGAGGGGAGGGGAGAGACATCCGTGGGGCATACTGCCATAGAATATCCACTCTCCAAAGCAGGCCTCTTCTCCAGGGGGAAATCACCTCCGGGAGATCAGTTGTACCAGTGGGAGATCTCCGGGTGCCGCCTGGAGGATGGCCACCCTCCACTGTCGGTCATGGGCCCGGTGAGGGGGGGCAGGCCGGCAAGGGGGGGGGGGGGGGTTGCCTGCAGGTCCAGGCCGGCTCCTGCTGTGGAGCTGGAGCTTCGAGGGAGGGGTCTGGAGGGGGCTTCTTGCTCTTGGGAGGATGCAACAGCAGCAGCAGCTGTCCGGCCTGCTCCGGCTGGGAGAAAGAAGGTCTCTGTCTGGCAAAGCACTCACGGCCGGCGGGATGAGGCCCAGCTCCTCTGTGCCAAAAGGCCTGCCGGGGCCTCGCCTCGCCTGCCCCCTCAACTGTGGCGCTCTGCTGCCATCTAGTGTTTGTTTCCCTCCCTCCCTCCCTCCTTCCCAGTCAACTGTGGGGACCGGTTGTCTGCTGCTGCAGGGCAGCCCTGTGGTGCAGGTCAGGCAGAGAGTGCTAGAACTGGCCCAAGGTTATCGAGGGTGGGGATTTGAACACAGGCCTCCAAACTCTAGCCGGTAGATCCCGCCAGCTCTTGATGTTCCCTTGGGGCATGTTTGCCCTTCCAGCCCCGGGGGAGGGCTGAGATTGCTTGGCTCTTCCGGGTACCCTGCTTGGGGTAGGTAGGGGGGACCCTGGGATCAGCCCCCCACCCCACCCCGCCGCGGCCACAGCTGGCCAGGGCCCCCCCGTCCTGACTGCCCTTGTGCTTGCAGGTCCTGTCCAGGGTGCGGGAGCTGGAGAAGCGGCCCCCCGTGCCTTTGCCCAAGAGACGGCTGAGGCGCTCCATCTCCCGGCGCTCCGGCTACGCCTTCTCCCACCAGCACGGCTTCGGGGCGCTCATCACCTCCGGACGGAACATGCGCCCCAAGTCCCCCTTCGGCATCGCGGGCTCCTTCTCGCCCAACAGTGCAAAGCACAAGGACTAGGGGGCCGCCGGAGGGTCGAGGGCCCTCCCCACCTGGGGACGCTGCCCTTGGAAGAGCAGCCGCCGCCGCGGAGCCCTCTGGGGAGAGCGATCCTGACCGAGAAGGGGGAGAGAGAGCGAGAGCGGGGCTTGTCCCTCAGAGCACACGGCGAGGGCTCGCATCGGAGAGGAACTCGCCTGGCACCAGAGAAGACATTGGGGAGAAGAACCCAGGCAGGCGGCTGCACTCGCCCCGGCATATCGGCCCCGGCACACACACCCCCCTCCCAACGAGGGATGTGCCGCTCTCCCAAGGACCACCCCCCCTCGCAGGCACGTGACAGGATCAGGGCCCATCCCTGCCTGGCTCGAGAGGACTCCGAGGCCTGTCGACACGCACACCACATGTGGCTTCGCTATTGCAAAGGACGTGATCGGAATTGCACTACAGGGAGGGTGGGGAGCCCTGCTCTTTCCTCTGCCCCTAAAACGCCCACGGAGGGCACCTTGGGGGTCTGAGCCCCTGAGAGATTCCTTCTGGGCTGGGGGTGGCCCCCGCGGGGGACTGTGCCTGGCCAGGGGGGGGGGGCTTGGAGCTGCTTCCTTCCCCATAACCCAGGAGGGGACGGTGGGGACGGCTCACGGTCCTGGCTGTGCAGAGGCCGGGGGTCCCAGGTGCGGTCCCCACGGCCTGCAGTTGAGGGGGCGGAGCGGCAGAGCCCCCCTCCCGAATCTCCTCTCCAGGGTGGCATGCAGCTGTGGGGAGGGAGGACTGGGAGCAGGCAGACTTTGCCCCCCACCCTCTGGCCCTGGCCTTTTGGACCGTCCTGCCCCAAGCACCTTCTGGCCAGTGCCTGTGATGTCCTCCACCTGCCTATGTGGGAAGTGGGCAGGAGCTGCAGGGGCTCGCGCAGGGCTGAACGGCCTCGGGAGCAGCCCCGTCACTACATTCTGCACTCCAGATGGGGTGGGGGAATAAGGGCCCCTCAGGCCGTGGCCTGGACCCTGCACAGGCAGCTGCCGGGGAGTAGTGCGGGCTTCCGGAACGAGACAGGGCCTCTGAATTCCGGCCACCTGGTGCTCCCCGTCTCCGGGCGACAGACTGACCCTCCTGGTCCAGAGCCCACGCAAGGGAGGGAAATCCCCAGCAAGGTGGAGACCAGGCTGAAGATGGTCTGTGGGGGGTTTGGGGGGGGGGGGGGTCTTGCAAACTGTGGTTTTCTTCTAGCGACACGGTTTTAATAAACCTCATGAAAAAGGAGCGACGATGGGTGAGAGAGTGCTGTTCATGGGCTTGACAGGAGGGGGGGCTCCCCTTGGTCTTGGTGGGGGGGAAATTGCCAACTCTCTTCCTGGAGGGTGGTCTGCTTACGGCCCAGGAGAATGCGGCTTGGTCCAGCCAAGTGCAGGCAAAGAAGAACCGGGGAGGGGAGAAAGGGGGCGCTGGAGGCTCTCTTCAAAACAGGGACGCAGGGAAAGGATGTGCAGAGTGCAGGAAAATACAGAGTGTTGCACACGGGATGGGGCAAGAAATTCAGTGTTCCCTCTAAGCTAGCTCACAGTTTTGTAGCCTCCGGCTCACACATTTTTGTCTCAGCCCAGGGAGGAGGGCTCCAGAGAAACTGGTTTATGCAGCAGCCAAATCGCTTGCTCACAACTTTAATGCCAGGAGCTCACAAAACAGAACTTTTGCTCGCAAGACTCCACAGCTTGGAGGGAGCATTGGCCAGGAGGCCGACCTTCGCATGCTGAACAGAATGACTTTCAATCTGGAAAAGAAGTGCTACTGTAGCATTTTTTTCTATTTTTCTGAAAATTTCCATTTTTTCCTGGGGAAAAAACACCAGGTTTTTTTCTGAGCTTCAAAATTTCCAGAAATTTTACATCTCTAGGGCAGCCTGCAGCCTTCTGTTGTATTCTGATGCCAACCCAGTGAGGTGGCTTCAGTTGACAGTGGCCGGCCAGCCTTGGGGCATCCAATGAGGGGTGGACAGTCACTGCGTGCTTGCATGCTGTCCAAGAGAGGATGGTGCCCGTTTTCCTGGTCTCAGCCCCCATCCTCTTGGCCACCATCCACCCCCCACACACACATTTTATTTATTATTTGTATTTCTCTTCCACCCATCCCGTGAACGGGCTCAAGGCGGGTAACAGCATTTATAATAAACACCAGAGAGACTTTTCTATAAAAACGAGCAGCTGACAATGTTGCTATATTATGTTATGGCAGTCTGTTTACTAACTGCTTTGAATTTCCAGCTTTCCTCAAGAGAACAGCAAAGGGGGCTAGACCCTTTTTTTAAAGGGAAAATGGGGGTTCAGAAGAACTAGTAAACAGATCACTGTAACTGTTGGCAGAGTTCAGGAAAGGATCCGATCCACGCTTGGGAGGATGCTTTCAACGAATTTACTGCAACAGGATTTTGCACAAAGACACTCACTGAAGGCAGGCCAGGAGAGAGGCCTTCGGAGCGCGGCACAAACACAGACTGATACACGGGGGAAAGGGAAACCACATTAGGTGGGCTGGACTGCAAGATGGAGGGGGGGGATTCAACCAGCCCCAACCACTAGACAGAGAACGTTCCAGGGCTCCCACTAGCAGTGCAAGGGGCCCAAACGACTCTCTCAGCAGTATTTGCAGCCGCTGGACTCCTTGCAGGCTGTGGCTTCTCCAACAATAATGCTGTAGCCGTGTGTGGATTGCAGATGTCTTGAAGAGCCCCCCAACTCCCTCTGGTGGGCCCAGTGAGCAAACGACTGGCAGCTGGGCTGGAGGGGCTGAGGCAAAGAAAACGTGTGTGTGTGTGGGGGGCCCCCTGCTGCCTGGGTGCTCTGTGGAGACCTCTGCACTGACGGCAGCAGCACCAGGGGAGCTGGACTGGGGGGGGGGGCATCTCCGGGGAAAGCAGCCTGGAGTCTGTTCTGCAGATCTCCTTGGCTCCTATTGCAGGGGAATGGATCTCAGGCAGCTAATCAGGGAGAGAGAGACTCTATTGGAGGAAAGCGGGAGGAATGGTTTAAAACTATCAGGCCCAGCGAAAGGACTCCTCGGCTGTTCACCTGGGCACTTTTACAAACCAAGGGCTCCTTCTCTTTCAGAGAGCCAGTTGGGTGAGGTGGTGAAGTGGGCGGACTCTCATCTGGGAGGACCGGGTTTGGTTCCCCCACTCCTCCGCTTGCACCTGGCTGGTGTGACCTTGGGCAAGCCGTAGTTCTGACGAGAGCTGTTCTCTCAAGAGCTCTCTCAGCCCCACCCGCCTCACAGGGTGTCTGTTGTGGGGAGGGGAAGGAGTGTGTAAGCTGCTTCTTCCCTTCGAGCTGAGATGTGCCCAGCTGCCCTGGAGGCGGCAGCTTTTGGGGGGGGGCACGTCTTGCCAGTCACCCTTGTGTGCCCCCCCCCCCACTGAATGCTCCAGAATCTTCCTTGTCCTGCTAATGTCTTTATACCACCACTTGGCACAGAACCCGCCTCCTAGAAGGGACAGGACCTGGAGCTAGGGAGCCCTGTCTGTGCCTCGGCCAGGCCTTGATTGCACCGCCTTCACCAGCCAGAGACTCGGCGGTGGGAGTGCTGCCAGCCCCTGCGCAAAGCACCTGAAGGCCACGATGCTAAAAGTGCTCCCAGAGACTTTGGAAATGGCCCAGTGCTCCCCCCCACCCCACCCCCGGGCTGCCCAGCTAGGAGTCCGAGAGCAGCTGCAGGCCTGGCATCTGGAACACGGCCCTGAGGACCCGTCTGGTGTTGGGGGGGCCCAGCTGCCACTCACCCCCCACACGGGTCACTACCACGGACCGTGTGGTGCTGGCCTCGCCAGGGGTTGTGTGTGGCAGACAGACCAAGCAGCTGCAAACGACAAGGGTGACATAAGAGATGCCCATGTTGGACCAGGCCAGTGGCCCATCCCGTCCAACACTCTGTGTCACGCAGCAGTGGGGCCAGGACACTAGAAGCCCTCCCACTGTTGCCCCCCCAAGATGACAGAGCATCACTTGCCCCAGAGAATTCCTATCTATTTTTTTTGTTGTTCCGTCGCACAGTCGAGTCCGACTCTTCGTGACCCCATGGACCAGATCCCGCCAGGCCCTCCTGTCTTCCGCTGTCCTCTGAAGTTTGCTCAATTTCATGATCTTCTTCGTGGTCTCTGTGCATCACACCCTTGGGATACTCTGCGCCTGCGCTGACCTTCTCGGTACCGATAGCTAGCAAAAGGGATTTTCGCGCCTCTCCCAGGTCACGCGCCGGCTCCACTGCGCATGACCAAGGAGGGGCACGCAGATCCCGCCAGTTCTCTTCTGACCGCCGCGCTGGTAGGACGCCTTCTGCCTCGGTCTGCTAAGTACCAAACTTTTTTTGCTAAACTTGCGTTTAGTTAGTTTCTCTTTCTTTATTTTTGTAGTTAGCATTTTTCTTTCGGTGTTTGTTCTTTATTTACGTTCCCCTCCCGCTGGCCTATGGCCCCGCGGTGGGGTTGTTTCAAACGGTGTAGGACTTGCGGCCTTAAAATATCCCCCACCGACGGGCACTCGCTTTGCCTCGTTTGTTTAGGGGAGTCGCACTGTGTCTCTAAGTGCAGACATTGCCGAAAGTTTTCGAACCAGACGAGAAAAAACAGGGCAGCTCGTCTACACTTGGCCCTGATGGAGAAGGCACTATCTCCACAGTCCTCTTCACCGTTGGACACGTCCGGGCACGCCTCGATGTCCACCTTGGCTGCGGACACTTGTCCTCCCGTTCCGGGATCATCGACGTCGACGGTCGCAATCAATGCTTCGGCACCGAAAAGATCGACGCCGATAAAGGACCACCCCGTACCTTCCAAGATCCGGAAGCAGGGGTCATCCGTTGCCGTACCTTCCAAGATCCGGAAGCAGGGCAAAGACTCACAGCA
>NW_015162030.1:204122-207329 GCF_001447785.1 Gekko japonicus | reverse complement strand
CTCCTTGGTCATGCGCAGTGGAGCCGGCGCGTGACCTGGGAGAGGCGCGAAAATCCCTTTTGCTAGCTATCGGTACCGAGAAGGTCAGCGCAGGCGCAGAGTATCCCAAGGGTGTGAATGCACAGATGACCACTCGAAGATCACCAGTTACAGGTAAGCAACCGGTCTTTCGTTGCATCGATGACACTGTCTAACCATCTCATCCTTTGCTGTCCCCGTCTTCTTTGACCTTCAGTCTTTCCCAGCATCAGGGTCTTCTCCAGGGAGTGCTCCCTTCTCATTGGGTGGCCAAAGTTTTTGAGCTTCAGTTTCATTATCTGGCCTTCCAGGGAACAGTCAGGGTGGATTTCTTTTAGGATTGACTGATTTGATCTTCTTGCAGTCCAAGGGACTCTCAAGAGTCTTCTCCAGCACCATAGTTCAAAAGAATCTATTCTTCGGCGCTCGGCCTTCCTTATAGTCCAACTCTCGCAGCCATACATGACTACTGGGAATACCATTGCTTTGACCATGCAGACTTTTGTTGGCAGGGTAATGTCTCTACTTTTTATCATGCTGTTTAGGTTCCTATCTATACCTTGTGGCTAATAGCCACTGATGGACCTCTGCTCCATATGCTTATCTAATTCCCTTTTGAAGCCGTCCATTCTTGTAGCCGCCACCACTTCCTGTGGCAGTGAATTCCATGTGTTCATCACTCTTTGGGTGAAGAAGGACTTCCTTTTATCCGTTCTAACCCGACCGCTCTGCAGTTTCATGGAGTGCCCAGGAGTTCTTGTATTGTGAGAAAGGGTTCAGACCCCATCAATGTGTATTTATATTTAGGATTTCTGGCTCCGATGTGCATCACTTTGCCCTTGCCTACATTGACCCTCATTTGCCACACTGACGCCCACTCGCCCATCCTTGACAGATCCCTTTGGAGTGCCTCACAATCCTCCCTGGTTTTCACCACCCTGAACAACTTCGTATCATCCACAAATTTAGGGACATCTGGTTTTCTTCCTTCCTGGAGACCACTCCCACCCCGCCGGGAAGGCTGTGGGCATGCTGGGAGGAGTTCTCTGGAGAGCTGGGGAAAGACCAACAGGCCAAGAAAGTGAAGCCTGCGAAGGGAGCCTTGAGAGCCCGTGGGGCAGGGAGGGAGTTGGCAGGTGGGCCACAGTCCAGCACAGGGAAAACCTCTGCACAGAAGAGCTGGGCTGTCCAACCAACCAGGAGTCTAAACAAACAGAACCGAGGGCCAGCAGAGGTGTTAACATGACACATTAAATCAGGGGTGTCGAACTCATTTGTTATGAGGGCCGGATCTGACAGAAATGAGACCTTGTTGGGCCTGGCCATGTGTGTAATAAAAGGTAATACCAGGTAGCGGAGATGTAAACTTTATAAAAAACACAAACACAAAGGTGTTTTTTTTTAAACTTAAAATAAAAACATGCTTGAAGCATTTGCACTTGTTGGGTATTACAAGTTAAAAACACTCAGTATGTCTGGGGTTAAATGTTTGTGTTGCTCACAGGAAGTCACATGTTTCTCAAGTAACCAATGTTCTTTAGATGTAAGAACCCCGGGAAATTTCTCCCTGATCTAGGAGTTTGATTGGAACGAGAGTGTCAAAGTGTTTTAGCATTTTATGGCCTCTTCCTGTCTTTGTTTGCTGTTCTCAAGAAGAAGAGAAGCAATAACGCTCTTCTAGTTTTTGTATTTGTAGTGTAAGGATGTAGCCGATTTAGCTCTGTTGTTATTTACATCCCAGTTACCCTTCCCCATGCTAGAATTTAGTAAAAACTTTCTATTTTAAGCACACATGGACACTCAGTCTGAATTATTTTACTCTAGCTCTGCTGAGCTATCTTATCTCTGCTAAATACCATTTTTTCAATATCTCACTATCAAAACCCAATGGCACTCTTGCAATACTTTGTTTATTTAACAGTGTCTGATGACTGACACCTCTTGCCTTGAATTATTGGATCAAAATGTGCTGTTGCAATCTTGAGTATGCTGTTCAGGTGTGTATCTGTCAACCCTACGATGACGCAGCAGCAGCAGCAGAACTGGAAGAAGCAGCAGAAGGCAGCCAGTTCTACTGTGGGCCTGATAGAAGCCCTCTGGGGGCCTAATCCAGCCCCCAGGCCTCATGCTTGACACCCCTGCATTAAATGATGCAGAATTCCATAGCAGGACCCTAGTTTCAGCAAGCTGTAAACAGTAGTATAGAACATAGTCCCTAATAATAATAATACAGACCACAGTCCCCAATAATCTCTTCAAGTAACTTTGTGAATTATTTAGTACAGTGTAACTATTGCCTGTGTAGAAAAGCCCCCTCGAATAATTCAGTTTGGCCTCGTTTGGGGAAAGCCAGCAGAGGGGGAGTCTTCCTGACCTCGTCAGACAAGCTGGTCCACAAGGTGGGTCCACCACAGAGAAGGCCACGGGTACGGGGGCAGTTCCTGATCTTGCCCCTTTGTAGGTTGGCACCTGATGAGCGAAGGGGTCGTAGCCGAGCATGGGGGGAAAGGTGGTCCTCACAGACATGAGGTTCCAAGGCCGTGAAGGGCTGTGTGTGGGCACCCGGCAAGCGAGGGGCAGCCAGTGCAGGGCCTGCAGGAGGGGAGCGAGGTGGGCACGCTCCAGCCAGCTCCTGACAGCAGCCCGGTGGTGGGATCCTGCACCAGCGGGAGCCTCTGAGCTGATTCTGAGGGGAGGCCGATGCGCACTGCATTACAGTAGTTTAGTCTCTGCCGTGGCCCGGATCCAGGCAGGCAGATCAGCTGTATCACGGTCCAGGGCCATCTTTCAGGCCCGGTCAAGTTGGGAGGAAGCCTTTTTCGCAACTACGTTGGGTGAGTCAGCGGCTCAGTCCTTTGCATGGAATTTGTCCTAAAATAGTCCACGGCTCATTGTCTGGCAGCCCCACCCTGGATGATTTTTAATAGCCTCGTGAGCGCTGCCAGTCAGACCAGGGTCAGGTCAAGGAAGAGGCGGAGTTCCTTTTCCTCCTCCTCCTCCTCCTCCTCCTCCAAGGGATCCTCTTTTCCCTGGACGGACGCTTGTTTTTGTGCTGCACTGGGAATGGGTCTTAGCCTGCCTGCCCCCGCTCCTGTTGCCTGGCACGGTGGGTGGCTCTCTCAGTGTCCGACCTCTGCCAGCGGCTCCACGTGCCCTGCATGTAAAGCCCAGTGTGGTCTCCATGGCCAA
>NW_015162030.1:202445-204095 GCF_001447785.1 Gekko japonicus | reverse complement strand
CTCCTGAACCTGGCCCATAACACTCACGTCCGGCTGGCCAGAGAGGATGCTCGTAACTCCAGCTTGGCTTTCCTTGCCATGGGAGCAGAGGAACAGAGTGTGTGTGTGTGTGTGTGTGTGTGTGTGAGAGAGAGAGAGAGATAGAGAGAGAGAGGGAGAGAGAGAACCATCTCACCCACCCTTGATCCATTTTGGCATGATCTGTGGTGCTCGGCTGGGTGGCTCCTGGAGCAAAGGAGGCACCGCCTAGTGCTAATGAGGGCTGGATCCAGGGCTGCTTCCGCCCAGCCCAGCCAGCCGGCTGCTCTGGGGCTGTCAGACCAGAGTGGGTTTTGTTGCTGGCTCCTCTTGGGTTTCCAGAGCAACAGCCTCGGCCAGGGGGGCGGGCAGTCCCTATGGGGCGGGGCGGGCGCAGACAAAACATATCTTTTCGCTCTGTTTGTCGTCTCCTGCCTCCTGCTCCCGCCCCTGCCTCTGAGCCAGTTTGTGGGCCCAACTTGACTCCCCCCTTGAGAAAAACAGTTTCTCTTTTAGCTAACTTTGCTTTTGTGGTTTAGCTAAGTTTGGAGGATACCTGTTGTTGGGGTGGGGGGACTTTGGGAGATAAAGAGGCATCGGTTGCTTCATTTTGTTTGGTTCCTACCAGGCGGGTGAGTTGACTGTTCTAAGCTACCTTGAGTCATGAAGAAGCTGAGCAAACACGTTTTTCCATAAGCAAAGAGCCTCTTCTGCTGGGGGGAAAATGTTGCGGCTCACTTAAAAAAGTTTGCCTGTTGGTCTGCCAAGCCAAGTCTGCCTGGCTGACTTAGGCAGTGGAGTTGCCTTCTGCTGGGGCTCTGGCTACCTACCCCAGGAGAGCCCCCTGCCCCAGCCCGCCCCCTGCGCAAGCCCCAAGGTGGGTGGCCGGGCGGCCAGCCCCTTCTGCTCCGCTGGGGAGTGGAGGAGGGGGGAGCACCCACAGAAGGGTCCGGAGGAAGGAAAGCCCCCCTGGCCCTCTGGAGAAAGCGGGTTGGCCAAGCCCCCCTGCCCTGCCTCACGGGGACGAGGGCTTCTGGCCCTGCTGGAGAGGCAGAGATGAGCAGCAGTTACCACCAGGGCCATTGGCCTTTGTCGGGCACTTGGGGACCTGCAGGCCCTTTGTGGCTATGGCCGTCCCATCAGGAGGCAGCTGCCTCCTGCCAAAGGGCAGTGCAGGATCTCTCTGCTCCCACTCTGGGAAGCCTGTGGGCCCTTCTGGCAGGGGTGCGGCCGGACCCCCTCCCGCTGGGCCCCGTCCCCCGTCCCCAAGGCAGAGCCCCCCCCCCACCTTCCTGGGACCCTGGCCGGGTGCGGGGAGCACAGCCAGGATGACAGGGATGGCCGGGCGGGCAGGTGGGCAGGTGGGCAGGCCAGAGGGTGGCCCTTCAGCACTGCGGGCAGAAGCTGGGTCGAAGAGGGTGGCCCCTGCCAGGGGGCCTATTGCGTGAAAGCGGGCTGCCCACCGGGGCCCACCGGGGAGGGGGGCGGGTATCTGCTGCTGCAGCCGCCGCCCAAGGGCAGCTGACCCTTGTGGCTGTGCCGAGGGGCGCCGACCCCGCCGAAGGAACGTCTGCAGAAGATCAACCCGAGAGACGCCCGGAGGGAGGGAGGGAGGGAGGCAGGCGGGGGGGG
>NW_015162030.1:196933-201758 GCF_001447785.1 Gekko japonicus | reverse complement strand
TCTGAGCCTGTGCAGAGCGCCGGGCCCGGGGGGGGGATTGGGGGCCCGGGGGTCGTCGCCGGCGAGTCAGCCAGGCGGCTCCGCATTAGGAGAGAGGGGGCGCGCGGCCGGCTGACCTAGCAGGGCTGTTGTGGTGGTGATGAGGCTGGCGAGGCGCTTCTTCGGGCGATCCCGGGAGGTGGCGGCGTCGGCGGGGCCGGGAGGAGGAGGGCGACCCCGCAGGCCTCGGCGAACTACAGAGACCGGCATGCCGCGGGGCCCGCGCGTTGCATGTCGGGCGCTGTAGTCTGCCCGGGCGTCGAGGCCGACTCTGCGACTCTGCCCGCTGCCTGCCGCGGGGTCTCCCTTGCTGCCGCCCGACCACGCGGGGCTGTTGTGGTGCTGGGGGCGGCGGCGGTGACGAGGAGGAGGAGCGAAGAGATCGTCTGCAGAGGCGCGGAGGAGGCCGGGAGCCCCCCGAAGGCGGAGGAGGAGCCGCTGCCCGGGGGGCGCCGCGCCGGACTCCGATCAGACACCGAGCAAGAGGCGGGCAGGCAAGCGGGCAAGCGGGCGGGCGGTGTCCTGGCTCCCCGCGGGGCCAGGCGCCTTCGGGCAGAGGAGGGCTGTCGAGCCATGGTGGGGTGGGGTGGGGTGGGGTGGGGTGGGGGCCGGCTCGAGCTGCCCCACGGCTCGGGGCGGGGCGGAGGCCCCGCCTGGGGCGCCACAGGCAGCAGGGGGGGAGCAGCAGAAGCACCCAGGGAAGCGGTGCGCATGTCATTCCCTTCGTTGAAATCCCACCTGCGGTTGGGGAGTTTGGTCTGTGTCTGGTTATTTTTATTTATTTGCATTTTACCCTGCCCTCCCCGTGAACGGGCTCAGGGCTCTTGCTTTCCTTTCAGGTTAATGGCTCCTGCATTCCTTTCTGTGCTGTCTCTGCTGTGCGCCGAAA
The DNA here is from genome assembly GCF_001447785.1 of Gekko japonicus. Classification (NCBI taxonomy): domain Eukaryota; kingdom Metazoa; phylum Chordata; class Lepidosauria; order Squamata; family Gekkonidae; genus Gekko; species Gekko japonicus. Next base: position 200,830 of record NW_015162030.1, on the reverse strand, counting down.
CGCTTATCTATACAGATGTGCAGGAGGGTGTTGTGGTGTCTGGGCTTGCCCTAGGTGCCGTGGGAGAGTGTTGGTTCTCAGCTTCAGCTACCTAACGGTCTCTGAGCCTTAGCCCACGCTCTGGAGGGCACCTAATTGGCCAGTGCTGTGGGGGTGTGTGTGTGCATACGAATACCCTATATCCTATTATGCCCATGGGGCCGTCGCCATTCTTAACGGTGCCTGTGTTACTGCATCTATAGCTCTGCAATAAAAGTATTACCGTTCCTGACTGCGTGTACTTCGTTGTTGGCTGTGGGTTCTGACAGCTTGCCGCCTTCTCTTTGGCGTTTTGCCCTCATCACAACAACCCCGTGAGGTAGGGAAGGCTGCGTAACTGGGCCAAGGTCAGCCAGCAAGCTCAGCTACTCTGGCAGGGTGGGGATTTGAACCTGGATCTCCCAGATCACAGCCTGACCGTCTATCTGCAAGGGACAGGGAGGACCAAAGCCTGGCACTGTGAGTTTGGGATCCCGCGTGCTGCGGATTAGAGGGCGGTGCCTTGCTGTGCGAGGTGTGTGTGTGTGTTTGGCGCCCTCTCCCCGTCCTAGGTGACTTCCACTCTCAGAGCCAGGCCTCAGGGGAAGAGTGGGAGGGAAGCAGACAGAGGCCCCCTCGCAGAACAGGAGGCCTTCCCATTTGTTGCAAAATGGGTTTCTCAACCCCAACGGCTGCTTTCTTTGCGTGCGCGCACACACACACACACAGGCATCGCCCCCTTCTCTCCCCCCCCTCCCCCAGCGGCAGAGAAGGAGGGACACTTTGCAGGGAGGAAAAGGCACAGCTCTGGTGTTGTAACCAGAGACAGGGAGGCGAGGTCTCCGTTTCCAAATCGCTGATCTCATCTGGTTTGGTGTTGCTGGTGGGAAGCCTTCGGCTCAGTCTCTGTCCTGCCCATCTGCACAGCCCTGCCACTATTACAAGCACAGCATTTGTCTCTCTCTTGTGCGGGGCAGGTGCACAGCCTCTCAGTGCAGGGGGGGGGAGTGTTTCACCCTGTGCACTCATCCTCCCCATAGTCTGCCAGGTAGGAAAGCTGCTTACTGCAGTGTGTGGGGGGGGAGAGAGTGGGAGAGCCTGGGCCTCTTCCTGTCTCCTTGCCTCCCAGTCTGTGCAAGCCTGCCTGCCCGCCTGCCTGCCACTGCAAACAATCAACGCTTAGCCTTGCCTAGCAGGCACAGCCCAGCTCACATGAACAGGACTCTGCTCCTATAGAACCAGAGGACTCTCCTGCGAGAGCACGCCAATTGGCGGAAGTGGCAGCTCCGGGAACAGTGGCCAACTCTTCTGGTTGGATGGCATCACTACCAGCCATGCTCCTTCTAAGCTGTGGAGTCCTGTGAGCAAAAATTCTACTTTGTGACCCACGGGCATTCAGGTTGTGAGCGAGCCATTTGGCTACTCCATAAATCAGTTTGCTCTGGAGCCACATCCTTCCTGAGCCAGGACAAAAATGTGTGAGCCAGAACCTAAAAAACTGGGCTAGCTCACACTAACTCAGCTTAGAGGGAACACTGCCTACCAGACATACATTTGCTGAGTCATTCTCTCTCCTCACTGCCCAGGAAACTGAAAGCAGAAAGTTAAACAGAGGCCAGATGGCCCCATCTGACAGCAGTGCTGATTCTGTGAACTTGGGCAGATCATGAGAGGGAGGACAGGAAGGGTTGCAGCCTCAGTGCTTAGTTCTCGTGGCCCTTTCTGACACGCCCGGGGAAATATAAGATCGCCAGGCTGGGGTCAGGAAGCACCTTTTCTCCAGGCCAGTTTGACTAGGGATCCTGGAGGTTTTTTGCCATCTTCTGGGCATGGAGCAGGGGTCTCTGCTGGGTGTGTGGAGGGGGAGGTATTTGTGAATTTCCCGCATTGTGCAGGGGGTTGGACTAGATGACCCTGGAGGTCCCTTCCAACTCTGTGATTCTATGATTCTCTTGCTGAGACCCTGGAGAGGAAGCGCTGCCAGACAGAGCTGTAGTTGATACTGGTTGAGTTGGGCTGAGGTCTGACACTTGGTCAAACACAGTTGTGGTCAGATCTTGTGGTGATGACTGGGTATCAAAAACTATTGAACACAGCGCAGTTTTGTTTGCTGTGTTCAGGAATGGGCATCATTTGGGTTAGGTCTTGTCATTACGATCTAACTGCCCGCTCCCGGTGAATATCCCATACCCCAGGCCATGGGTCTGTGTGGAGGGAGCCTCCCGGGGGGGGGGGGCTGTTTTAAATTTGCCAGGTCGTAGAAAACAAGGCCTCGTGAGAGGAGATTGGAGGGTGCGCACTTGTGCATGAGACAGGATCCGTCTTGCGGGCAGAGCCGTTGGGGCAGAGACTGGCGATGGTGGTGCGCCGTCTGAGCCCATGAAGCGGCCCCCAGGAAGCCCTGCAGTGCCCACCCCGCTCTGCAGCACGCCTGGCTCCAGGGGCCTGAAACCAGAGGAACTTTTCCCCAGGGATACCAAGGGGACCCGGCCAGCCCCCCCCAGAGCCTGGGAATGCCTGTTGAATATACTAGCCACATTCACAGCCCCTGCCTCATGCTGCCCTGGAGGGGTCACTCTGTGGGTTCCTGCATTTTCAATCGATAACTGTTATTGCTATATTTTATCAAGTTGTTTTTGGAAGCTGCCCTAGGCAGGTTCCCCAGAACAGCAGACATAACCGTGCCCTAAATAAACATAAGAACATAAGAGAACATAAGAGAGGCCAATGTTGGATCAGGCCAAAGGCCCATCCAGTCCAACACTCTGTGTCACACAGTGGCCAGAAATACCAGTGCCATCAGGAGGTCCACCAGTGGGGCCAGGACATTAGAAGCCCTCCCACTGTTGACCCCCCTCCCAAGCACCAAGGAGACAGAGCATCACTTGCCCCAGAGCCCCTATCTATACCTTGTGGCTAATAGCCACTGATGGACTTCTGCTCCATAAGTTTATCTAATTCCCCTTTTTAAAAAATTTATTTATTAATTGTCACAAAAGTCATTTATCGAGATACAGTAACATAGAGGTGCATCTCAACAACGTTCCAAAATTTCATCAGAATCAAAGAGAATCTTAACATTTCAATTAAGAGATCTTCTACAATTCAGTATAACATCAATGGCTTTAAGTCTACAGAATTAATTGAGCAAGGAAAACAGATATTGATCTAATTCCCTTTGGCAGTGAATTCCATGTGTTAATCACTCTTTGGGTGAAGAAGTACTTCCTTTTATCCGTTCTAACCCGACCGCTCTGCAGTTTCATGGAGTGCCCACGAGTTCTTGTATTGTGAGAAAGGGAGAAAAGTACCTCTTTCTTTACCTGCTCTTTCCCATGCATAATCTTATAAACCTCGATCATGTCACCCCTTAGTCGTCTTTTCTCCAAGCTAAAGAGCCCTAAGTGCTTTAACCTTTCCTCATAGGGAAAGTGTTCCAACCCTTTTATCATTCGAGTTGCCCTTTTCTGCACTTTTTCCAAAGCTATAATATCCTTTTTAAGGTGTGGTGCCCAGAACTGCACACAGTATTCCAAATGAGGTCTCACCATTGATTTATATAGGGGCATTATGATATTGGCTGATCTGTTTTCAATACCCTTCCTAATAATCCCCAGCATAGCACTGGCCTTCTTTATTGCAGTCACACACTGTCTCGACATTTTCAGTGAGTTATCCACTACAACTCCAAGATCTCTCTCTTGATCAGCCTCTGCCAGTCCAGACCCCATCAGTGTGTATTTATATTTAGGATTTTTGGCTCCAATGTGCATCACCTTGCACTTGGCCACACTGAACCCCATTTGCCACGTTGATGCCCACTTGAGACACAATTCAGGCTCAGGTGTTTGGCCAGGTCCCTGCGCCAGATGCCTGTGG
>NW_015162030.1:195287-196885 GCF_001447785.1 Gekko japonicus | reverse complement strand
GGGGCCTTTCAAAGAGGGGCTGGCTGCTAGTCTGTGGATTGCTGTCAGCAGCCAAGAATTGCCTCTGCTGTTGCGATGAGAGTCTTCGGCTGAGCCCAGCGTGGCACATCTTCTTTTGAGGGTGGGGGGCCTGCTATCACCTGGCCATTTCCAGGCCTGCAGGGGAGAAGGTGGGAGAACCCTTCCTCCACGCAGCCCAAAGGGGGTAAGCCAGCAAGCCCACTGCAAACTGTGTGGGCAGCAACTCCAGCCATGTGGGGAACCACAAAGAACAGGAAAACTGCTCCTGAACGGGGGGGGGGGGCTGTTGCCTTGCAGCGGAGTGCCTTTCTGGTGGCGATCTCCCCTGCGAGCCACGCTGGGCCTGGCCCCCACCCCTTGGGGGGGTCTTCTGCCCTGGGCCTCAGCACGGTGGAGAGCTCTTGCGAGGGGCAGTGACCACCCAGCAGAGCAGAGAGATGTGAGGGCAACCCGAAGCAAAGAGCCAGCCAGGAAAGCCACACCCAGCCGACGCTCCCTCCAGGGCCATCTGGCCGCAGCACGGAGAGAGCCGAGCACTGTCTGTCGGGTCTCCACAAGCAGGGAGCCCAGTGGGTGGTGCTCAAGGGACAGCAGCCCCGGAGAGGCCTGCAAGGGGAGAGGGTTTCTGCAGGGCCTGCCTGCAAGGGGGCGGGGGGGTGAGCTGCATGCCGCACCTGAAGCCAGACAGGCACCTTCCATGCCCAGTGCGGAATGGTCACCCCCTGTTAGGAAGAGGGGGCTCTTTCCGTCCAGACGCTGCCCCTCTGGCTGGCTGGCTGGGAGCTGCGTTCCGGTCCCTTCAGGCCCTCCTTGGAGGGCAGAGAGAGAAAAAGACAACCCCTTCTCCTCTCATCGGCCACTGGCTGACGTGGGACAGTTGTCTAGGAGTCCTCCGCAAGGGCTGTCTCCCGGCCCACCTGCCACGTGTCTATTGTGAAGGGTGAGTGGGGCAGCGGGAGGTGCGGAGAGCCTGGTTTGGGGAGTGTTTCCTCTGTTCTCTGGCGGGGTTGTTGAGACCTCCTAGGCATGGTTGCCCTCCACCTTGGGGCCTGGGGTGTTGGCTCAGCCACACAACTCCCCTGTGAGGTGGGACGCTGGCTCCCCTTGTCGAGATGGAGGGAGGCTGCAGGGCCTTGGGCATCTGGGGGGGGGGCTAGATGCCGGATCTGGGCTGCCCACTCTGGCTCATCCCCACCTCACTGATGGGGGTTTTCTTTTCTTTTTTTTGGGGGGGGGGAGGGTTTCTGCTGGCACAGGCAGGCCCTGGTTTCCCGCGGCTGCTGCTGTCTCTAAGGCCCTCTGGCAACTCCCCGGGGTCTGCCGTGGCCCCTCAACAGCGAAGGGGGTGGGGTGGGTCTGCGATGCCCTAAGCCCGGCCCGACAGGCACCCCTCTGCTGCTGCTGCTGCTGCTGGTGGTGGAGCGCATGAAGCGGTCCGGCCGCAGCGGGCTATTTTGATGCAGTTATGTGGGGAGCGTTAAAAATACCGGCCGCCGCGCCCCAGGCCCGTCGAGGCGGCGCGTGTTTGGCGGGCCCAGCTGTCCTCCAGGCGGAGCGCCGCCGCCGCCGCCGCCCAA
>NW_015162030.1:192925-194289 GCF_001447785.1 Gekko japonicus | reverse complement strand
GGGGGGGGGAGGAAGGAATTTAATGCGTGTGTGTGTGTGTGGGGGGGGGGGGGGCCTCAGACCTTGACCCAGCAGTGGTCCCAGCAGCCGCCCTCCTCAGCCAGACAGGTTCTTCTCCAGCCAGCCCTCCTCTTCCTGGGCCTTCCACTGCCACAGGCGGGGGTTGCAGCCCATGACCTCAGCAGGGTGGCCCCAGCAGTGCTCCTCTGGTCTGTCTGAAGCTGCCTTCAGGCCGCATTGCTTGTGCAAGTGGGCCTCTGGGCGAGAAGGGGCCTGGTGCCCAGGGGCCTGGACGGAGGGCACACCTTGTGGGCCCGGCAGGGGCCTCCCAGCACTCAGCCGCACGGTCTTTCTTGGGCCCCTCTCTGGGATGGCAACGGGGCGATTCCCATTTTGGAGGCGGGGAAGCTGAGCCTCCTTTGGTTCGGCCTGGGCCCCTGTCGGTTAAGCAAAGAGCGGAATGCAGGACCCCCGGCTTCCTCGTTCCTTCTCCCCACCCCATTCCCCCCAGGACGAGCCTCATTTTTGGAGCCCCTTTCTGGGTGTGGGGCTGTTTGGGAGTCCTCTGCAATCCCAGGGCATCGGTGGTGACTGAACATCCCCTGTGTGTTGCTGAGGGTTCTTCTTACTCACTCTGCGCCATCCACCCTGGGAGGCAGGGCAGGCTGTAACTACTAAACGGATAAAAATATTGGAAGTAGGAACCTTAGAATTGCTTTAGCCTATGGTTTTATTGGGTTGGTTGTATTCTTGTTTTACATTTGATGTTGTGACCTGTTCCGAAGAAATGTTAGTGGTTGCGACTCGCAGTGTTCCCTCAACGCTGAGTTGGTGTGAGCCAGCTCACAGTTTTTTAGCCTCTGGTTCACACATTTTTGTCTTGGCTCAGGAAGGAGGGCTCCAGAGGAAACTCATTGATGCAGCAGCCCAATCGCTCACTCACAGCTTTAAGGCCAGTCGCTCACAAAGTAGAATCTTTGCTCACAAGACTCCACAGCTGAGAGGGAGCCCTGGTTGTGAGATATTCCATCAGTGTTACACATAAATGACGAGAGGGGGGTCCATGGCGTGCAGGGCTCTCTTCCCGGGAGTGGAGGGCGGGAGGGTCACAAACAGGCTGCCCCCGAAGGCCGAGGGGGGGGGGGTTCCCACTCCAGCTCATCCTCTGTTCATCACCTGTGCTTTAATGCATTTTAACTTTTTAATGTAAGCCGCCCTGAGCCTGCCTGGCAGGGAGAGCGGGATAGAAACCGAATCAAATAAATGAACGGGCAGCCTTTGCAGCACCCCCTCGGGGAGAGTAGGTGGGAGTCCAGGATGCACCTTCGAGACCAACCTGAGATATTGGGGGGGGGGGGGGAGGC
>NW_015162030.1:189921-192745 GCF_001447785.1 Gekko japonicus | reverse complement strand
GGGGGGGGGGGGGGGGGAGCTGGAGCTTTTTCTCCTCCCTGGCCTGTCTTTGCCTTCCGTGGAGGGGGGGGGATGCTGGGTTGGTCTCCAGCTGCTGCCAGGCTGGCTCTGCATCACCCGCGCCCTCTGCAGAGGAGAGGAGCCAGCGGCTGGATGGCTCCCGAGCTGGGCCTTGCGACCCAGCCTGCTTTCTCCCCCCCCTGCCCCCCCCCGTCACGTGGCTCCAGTTTGCAGGGAGCTGTGGCTGTGTGTGTGCAGAGCCCTGGCGTGGGGGGAGGGGTCTCCCCCAGGGAAGGGGCTCCTCGCTTCGCTAGCAAGGAATTGGGATTCCGACCCAGGTGCCCCCCCCCACCGCCGGCCTGCAGGAGACCTCCGGGCACCAGAGGGTGGGTTTCCCATTGTCTCGCTGCCCCCCTCCCCCCCTCCCGTTTGAGGAGGCTGATGGGCAATCCTGGTATCGCTTCCTTGTGTTATGAATTCCTCTCCAGGGTGTTCCCCACCCCTCCCCTCCCCTCCCCTCCATTGTGATGTATCCAAGGCTGAGACCGGGGAGTCCCTTTGGGGTGTTTGCAACCCCTCCCTCCTCCCCCCTTTTCAGCTCTGTGGTGGGAGGGAAGATTTCCTTGGCTGTGCCCCCCCCCCCCGCTTGCTGTGCACGAAACTCACAAAGGTCCCTGCGATGGGGGGGGGCTCCTGAAGCTGCCCTTCCTTCCTTCCCCACCCCTCAAGGAGCTCCTGAGTACCAAGACATCTGCCCAGGATGGGGGGGAGGCATCTCCCCACCGATGCTCCCTCTAAGCTATGGAGTCTTGTGAGCAAATATTCTACTTTGTGAGCTGCTGGCATTCAAGTGGTGAGCGAGTGAGCTGGCTACGGCATCAATTAGTTGGCTCTGGAGCCCCATCCTTCTTGAGCTAAGACAAAAATGTGTGAGCTAGAGGCTAAAAACTATGAACTGGCTCACACTGACTCAGCTTAGAGAGAACACTGCTCCCCACCCTTTCCCTCTTTTGTGCCTGTGAGCTAATTCTGCTACTTGGGGAGGGGCCATGGCTCAGTGGCAGAGCACCTGCCGGACATGGGGAAGGTCCCAGGTTCCATCCCCAGAATCCCCAGTTCAAAGGGATCCAGAAGGAGGTGACGTGAAAGACCCCTTCCCTGCCTGGGGACCCTGGAGAGCGGCTGCCCCTCTGAGCAGACAAGACTGAGGCGGAGAGACCCACACGGTCTGGTTCAGTAGGAGGCAGCTGCTTCTTTGTGTCTTATGCTGTCCCTGCTTGGCCTGCAGAATCCCCGGCAGCATCTCCAGGTATAAGGACCAGGCAGCGGGCGATGGGAAAGGCTTCGGCCTGAGGGGACACCCTGGAGAGCGGCTGCCCGTCGGAGCAGACAAGACTGATGCTGATAGACCCACATGGTCTGGTTCACTCTAAGGGAGCTTTGGGTGTCCATCCCGTGGGGTGTGGGTGAGTCCCCCCTCCCTCCACAGACCTCTCCTGGACTCCCGTCTGGGGATGGGACAGGCCCTTCAGGTCATGGTCTCCCTCCGGCTGTCCAGCTGTGCTCAGAGATTCCCTGACCCTGTTCTTGGGGGCAGTGCCACGTTGTGAGGGATTGGCTGTGAAGGGCCGAGGTGTGTAAGTGGCTCCCTGGTCCCAGGGCAGACGTCTGGAGGTGTGTAGAGTCAGGGCGTGGACAGGTGAGAGGTGTTTTCTCATTGGAAAGTGTGCGAGTTCTCTCTGCTGAAATGCTACAGGTCATGAAAACAGATCAGCAAAATAGCAAAGGTAAAACATAAACAGATGGAACAAATTTAGGCAGCAGCAGAGGCTAAAACGTCATCTGATTTTATAAAGAACAGTATAAAAGAGGCCAGGAATGTTACAAATCAACAATAAGTAGTCAACGCATAAGCGTGTGCCCGTGTCTAAACTATGCCCATGCATCTGTCCTGCGGTTTTCCTTTAAAACCGCTCGTGGAGGCTGACAGTAAAAAATTTAAAATCAGCAAATACCGTGCTACAGACGATTATAAAATATCTCAAATAATTTTAATATATTTTTTGTTTTATATTTTTACAATTTATTTACCATATATTATTTATCATATAAGCCTTAATACATAGAAAGAATCACGTATCAAAACATCTAAGTATCGTCTCTTAATATATCACAAAAGATATTGCACAACCCCTTTGTTAATTTCAGTCCTCCTTAATTATACCAAAGCTTTAAGAGGGAGGACTCCTTTAGGTCTGTTTTGAATAAGTGCTCAGTCTTCCTCCAACAGAGGTCCAGCTATCCTCCTGTTTCAGTGCCTTCCTCAGGGAGTTCAACAGATATTTCCAAGCACAAGGTTGCCAAATACCAAAATATTCATCCAAATTTTTCAATGAATGCTGCAAAAAGTCTCTGTTAGTGAGCTCAAAGCTTCTTCCAAAGTGAAAATAGACTTAAAGGAGTCCTCCCTCTTAAAGCTTTGGTATAATTAAGGAGGACTGAAATTAATAAAGGGGTTGTGCAATATCTTTTGTGATTATACTCATAGACTCATAGAATGTTAGAGTTGGAAGGGACTTTGCAGGTCATCTAGTCCAACCCCCTGTACTCTGCAGGAGCATAGCTGAAAAAGAGCCCTACATAACTACAATATACCCAAAAGAGGGTCGTCCAGCCTCCGCTTGAAAACATCCAGTGGAGGAGCATCCACCACCTCCCAAGGCAGTCTGTTCCACTGCTCAACCACTCTTACAGTTAGGAAGTTCCTCCTGATATTTAGCCGGTAACGACTCCCTTGTATTAAGAGACGATACTTAGATGTTTT
>NW_015162030.1:183768-189793 GCF_001447785.1 Gekko japonicus | reverse complement strand
TTTAAGTATTCCCCCGATATTTTTTCCGGGTTTTTAGATTTTTGTGCACACCTGGGGACTGCCCCAAGTGTGCACAAACATCTCCCTCCCCCCCAGGTGCCCCCGATGTGCGGAAATGAGTATCCACACGCAGGGGGCATGTTTGGTATTAGATATATAGGTTATTCTTTCTATGTATTAAGGCTTATATGTTAAATAATATATGATGAATAAATTGTAAAAATACAAAAAAAAGTATATAAACATTATTTGAGATATTTTATAATCGTCTGTAGCACGGTATTTGCTGATTTCTGGTATTTCCTACTTACCGTGGGTCCTATTTTGGTTTAGTAAAAAAATTAATGCAATAAATAGCCAAAGGTATAAAAATACCTCAGAGAACCAGCAATGCAAAGTACCGAACAATCGCCGCTTCCAAAACGTTGGGGTCCCGCCAAACCTTAAACTTGAGGTCTTGGAAGTAACAGCAGAAGTCAAGAACGCAGAAGAATAAATCGTCTTGGAAGTCGAAGGCACAATCAGTCCGGGACTAAACCTGGCGTGAGGCAGCCCGGCACACTCCAGCGGCAGGGGAGCTGCAGCACCTCAGCCCGAGAGGCTCCTCCCCCTCCGCCTCCCCTCCGAGGGCGGTGGGGGGTCCAGGAAGCAGGGCCTTGTCTGGAGACCCACGGACAGGCCTGCGTGGCCACAGTGGGCCCTTTGAGCACTTGAGCCCTGGACCACCTGGGGCTTTTAAGGCAAGAACCCGACCGGCAGCTGGAACTGAGCCCAGGAATGAGTGGGTGGGCGGTGGGCCTCTGGTCCTCCCTGCAATTTAGGATGGGTGGCAATCCCGCTGCTGCCCTGGGAACCCCAAAGCAGTCTTCAAGGGCAGCCCCACGTGAAACACATTGCAGTAGTCTGATGCGGATACGATCAGAGCAGGGATACCTCTCTGAAGGCAGGGACTAGCACCCCGACACTGTACACCTGCCCCTTAAGGGGGAATGCAATCCCACCTCGAGCAGGCCGACCCCTTGTCTGGAGACCCACGGACAGGCCTGCGTGGCCACAGTGGGCCCTTTGAGCACTTGAGCCCTGGACCACCTGGGGCTTTTAAGGCAAGAACCCGACCGGCAGCTGGAACTGAGCCCAGGAATGAGTGGGTGGGCGGTGGGCCTCTGGTCCTCCCTGCAATTTAGGATGGGTGGCAATCCCGCTGCTGCCCTGGGAACCCCAAAGCAGTCTTCAAGGGCAGCCCCACGTGAAACACATTGCAGTAGTCTGATGCAGATCAGAGCAAGGATGCCACTCTGAAGGCAGGGACTAGCACCCCGACACTGTACACCTGCTCCTTAAGGGGGAATGCAATCCCACCTCAAGCAGGCCAACTCCTCCCTCCCTCCCGGGCAGTGTTGGCAACCAGCAACACCTCCCCCTTGACTGGACTGAGCCTAAATCTAGCGGTCCTCATCCAGCCCACCGCCATTTCCAGACATTTATTCATTTATTTTAGTAACAAAGTTTATATCCCACCTTTCTGCTCTTGAAAGGGGCCATTAAGGCAGCTAAAAATTTAAAACATGCAAGATGAAATGACATTATAAAGCCATTATAATTAAAAACATAGAAGCACATACATCATTCGAACAACTTTAAGATGAGCTGTTGCAGATTTTCCGGGTTGTATGGCCGTGGTCTTGGCATTGTAGGACGTCAGGTCCTACAATGCCAAGACCATGGCCGTACAACCTGGAAAATCTGCAACAGCTACTGAACTCCGGCCGTGAAAGCCTTCGGCAACATATTGAACTTTAAGAAGAGTTAAAAAACAGACTTATGCCTACAAAAAACAAAATGCCTACAAGACAGTTCAAGTACCCACAAAGCATAAAAACATTGATTAAGAAAGAGAGATCGTTGCCCTGCCCTGGATAGCCCAGACAAGCCCGATCTTGTCTGATCTCGGAAGCTAAGAAGAAGAAGAAGAGGTTGGATTCGTACCCCATGGCCCTTCACTACCCAAAGGAGTCTCAGAGCGGCTTACAAGCTCCTTCCCCTTCCCCTCCCCACAACAGACACCCCCTGCGAGGTCGGTGGGGCTGAGAGAGCTCTGACAGAAACTGCTCTTTTTCAAGGACAGCTCTTGTCAGAACTACGGCTTGCCCAAGGCCATCCAGCCAGGTGCAAGTGGAGGAGGAGTGGGGAATCAAACCCGGTTCTCCCAGATTAGAGGCCGCGCACTTAACCACGACACCAGACTGGCTCTCTCTGGCAAGTATTTGGAAGGGAGACCTGCAAGGAATACCAGGGCCGGGAGGCCGAGGCCGGCTATCAAGTCACTTCTCTGAAAGTCCTCCGTGCCCCAGTAGGAGTCGCCAGAGGTCACCATGTCTTCCAGGCATGGGCGCGCACACACGCAAAAGGAGAGATCATTGGGGGAACACCAAATGAAAGAAAAAAGGCAGAAGGTGGCTACAGAAGTGAGGAGACAAATCTCCCTGAAGGAGAGTTCTAGAGTTTTGGTGCCACGACTGAGAAGGCTATTAGCCACAAGGTATAGATAGGGACTCTGGGGCAAGTGATGCTCTGTCTTCTTGGTGCTTGGGGGGAGGGGGCAACAGAGTGTGTGTGGGGGGGCTCCTAGTGTCCTGGCCCCACTGCTGGGCCTCCTCATGGAACCTGGTATTTCTGGCCACTGTGTGACACAGAGTGCTGGACTGGATGGGCCATTGGCCTGATCCAACATTGACGTCTCTGATGTTCTTATATCTGGGGCAAGTGATGCTCTGTCTTCTTGGTGCTTGGGGGGGGGCAACAGTGGGAGGGCTTCTAATGTCCTGGCCCCACTGCTGGACCTCCTGATGGCCCCTGGTATTTCTGGCCACTGTGTGACACAGAGTGTTGGACTGGATGGGCCATTGGCCTGATCCAACATTGACGTCTCTGATGTTCTTATGTCTGGGGCAAGTGATGCTCTGTCTTCTTGGTGCTTGGGGGGGGCAACAGTGGGAGGGCTTTAGTTTGATTCCCCACTCCTCCACGTGCAGCTGCTGGTGTGACCTTGGGTCAGTTCTTTCAGAGCTGTTCTCTCAAGGGCAGTTCTCAAGAGAGCTCTCTCAGCCCCACCTACAGGGTGTCTGTTGTAGGGAGGGGAAGACAGAGTTTTGGACTGGATGGGCCATTGGCCTGATCCAACATTGGTTTATCTTATGTTCTTATAGGAACTCTCAGGCTGGGGCAGGTGATGCTCTGTATTCTTGGTGGGGCTGGGGGGGGGCAACAGTGGGAGGGCTTCTAGTGTCCTGGCCCCACTGCTGGACCTCCTGATGGCCCCTGGTATTTCTGGCCACTGTGTGACACAGAGTGTTGGACTGGATGGGCCTTTGGCCTGATCCAACAATGGCATCTCTTATGTTCCTATGTTCACTGATACAGAGTGTGGCTACAATGAAGGGAAATGGTATCACACCAGTAGAAAACTGAAAAGTACTGGGTTCGCCGCATGGAGGACTCAGACGACGACATGCGGTTGCACACGTTTATTGTACTTAACACAAGACTAACTGTAACGGCCCGACAGGGCCAACTATATACATATCCACCCAGCACCCCCTATTCCCTTTGGAGGGTTTGAATGTCCCGCCAAGTGGCTATTGGTTGGGGCTGGGGGAAACCAGGATCCAAAGTTTCCTTTGTTCCAGGAGCCAAGCTCCTGCATGTGCCGCGGACCCCTGGTGGCGGTCCATGTACATAACAAAAACAATGGAAGGACAGGAGAGGAACACGTGCCGTGAACTGATAGTACCTCCTGGATGCCTTGCACACGAAAGCTCACACCTTGAATAAAAAATGGTTGGTCTTAAAGGTGCCGTTGGACTCTAAGTTTGTTGTAGTATAGCTGAGGGGTGGCCACATGCGGCTCTTTCACCCATGTTGCGCAGCTCCCAGAAGGGCAGCTGGCGAAGCGAAATGTCGTTAGCAGACAAATACCATTGGACAAAGAAATACCATTATCAATACCCGCTTTTACCGCTTTTGTTATTATTTTCGGCAGTCTCGTTTAATGTTCATGAAATGCACATTTGCATATTTCCCAATTAAAAACGTGTAATAGTTGTTCATGGCATGTGGCTCTCAAAATCTGACTTTTTTCTATGTGGCTCTGACGTTAAGCAAGTTCGGCCACCCCTGGAGTGTAGCCCTGTTATTACCGTTCTCCCAAGGCACTCCTGAACAACTCTCTCTTTTTAAAAACATGATTTGTCGAAGGACAGGGTTGGGGGCGTGTCTCTCTAACCTCCTCGAGCGGGCCCTTCCCCAAGATGGGGGCTGCGAGCATGCAGCTGTGAGTCGGCGAGGCGGTGGGGGTGGCCACTCCTTTGGGTGGATCCTGGTCACTCGTGGGCAGCCAGGAAATTCCCCTATAGGGACCCCAGATCTCTGTGTTGCAGACTGAGACCTGTGAAAATACCCCCCACCCCACCCCGGGTACTGCTTTAAGCCTCATACCGGCTGGGGGGGATCTGTCTTCTTCCTCATTGGGGCTGCAAGCGGCTGGGGAGGGGGGCATTTTCAGTCCATGAAGAGGAAGAAGAGGAGGAGGAGGAGGAGGAGATTGGATTTATGCCCCGCCCTTCACTACCCAAAGGAGTCTCAGAGCGGCTGACAAACTCCTTTCCCTTCCTCTCCCCCACAACAGACACCCTGTGAGGTGGGTGGGGCTGGGAGAGCTCTTGACAGAAACGGCTCTTTTTCAAGGACAGCTCTGACAGAGCTTGTGACTGACCCAAGGCCATCCAGCCAGGTGCAAGTGGAGGAGTGGGGAATCAAACCCGGTTCTCCCAGATTAGAGTCTGCGCACCAAGCCACGACACCATACTGGCAATGAAGAGGGAAGAAACTCTCTCCCCCCAGCAGTGTCATGGCCCTAATCCATCTTCCCTCCCACCCCAAGTGGTGTGTGGAGTCTGGCCTCGGCAGTTGGACAGGAACGGGGCCTCAAGGGCTCTCTGCCACTGGTGGCACACAAGGGCTCTTTGTTCTGGGTAGAACTCTGCCAGGATTCCGCCCATGAACGGGGACAGTCGCCGCTCGGTAATTTCCCCTGGGGAGGAGGGATCTGGGGAGTGGAGCCGGGGGGGGGGGCTGCTTTTGCAAGGTGGTGGCGGGAGGGTCTTCCCCCCCCCCCCCCCCCCCCCCGCAGCACCGCAGGGTGCTGCTGGCAGCCACTTGTGTGTGTGTGTGTGTGTGTGTGTGTTTGCAGGGGAGATGGCATTCTGGCAGCCGCAGCAACTCTCTGGTCACTCCAGGGCTGGGCAGGAAAGAGGACTGGCCTCCCCAGGCCCCCCAGGAGGAGGAGAGCGGCAGGGTGAGTTAGCATCACAGGGAGGGATGCGGCCTTCGGTGGAGGAGAGAGGCTGCGAGGAAACAAGGCCGGAAGGGGGGGCTTGTCCAGGGCGGGTCGAGGCCAAAAGGGTGACGGGGGGGGGCATGGCCTGTTGCCCTCCCCCCTCCCCCTCCCCCTCCTTTCTGAGACCACCTGACAAAGTGGGCTCCGGCCCAGACGCGAGACAGTGCCCGGGGCCCCCCTATGCCCGCTCTCCGGCCCTTTCTCTCACCACCCCCCACTTGCTTGTGCACCCTTCCTATGCCCACTCGCTCCCTGATGGTGGTGGGCGGTGGGTGTAGCGAGGAGTGTCTCTGCCGTGGCCACCGGGAACACCAGTGCTTTGTGGGGGACCCCCCGCACATGCCTCTCTCCAGCAGGGCTCCTGTAGTGGTTAAGTGTGTAGTGTAGTAGTTTGGTGTCGTGGTTAAGTGAGCAGACTCTAAGCTGGGAGAACCGAGTTTGATTCCCCACTCCTCCACCTTGGGCAAGCCATGGTTCTGTCAGAGCTGTTTTCTCAAGAGCAGTTCTCTCAAGAGCTCTCTCGGCCCCACCCGCCCTCACAGGGGTGCGTGTTATGGGGAGGGGAAGGAGTTTGTAAGCCGCTCTGAGACTCCTTTGGGTAGTGAAGGGCGGGGTATAAATCCAATCTCT
>NW_015162030.1:180497-183240 GCF_001447785.1 Gekko japonicus | reverse complement strand
CCTCCTCCTCCTCCTCCTCCTCCTTCTCCTCCTTCTCCTCCTTCTTCTCCTTCTTCTTCCTCTTCCTCGGCACCACATGCAGCTGGGAGCAGAGGTGACAATGCGCTCGCAGGCAGGCGTCAGAGAAGGGGCGTAGCCAGGGGATCCGCATCCCATGGGGCCCGCCAGAAGCCATGGGCCGTGGTGGCAGCTGCCCAGCTTGGGGTTGTGCTGGGGTGGACCCCATCCGGAGCATCGGCTCCTGCCGCGTCTTGGCTTGAGGGTGCAGCGGGACACTGGCTTGGATATCAGCAAGGGGCCATAGCTCAGTGGCAAAGCATCTGTGTTGCCTGCAGAAGGTCCCTGGTACAGTTCCCGGCAGCATCTCAAGTTGAAATGGCCAAGCTGGGTGGTCAGACGAAAGGCATTTCTCTCTCTGAGGCCCTGGAGAGCTGCTATCCGTCTGAGTGGGCAATTCTGGTGTTACATGGACTGATTCGGCATCAGGTGGCTTCATGAGTGTTCAGTTTGTCCCTTTGGATTTGTCATCCCCCCCCCCATAGCTCAGGACCCAGAGATGTGGGGCTGGCAGTTTGGCACTGGTTTGGGGGTCTGTGCAGCAGCCTGTGAAAAGCACCTCCCTGGGTTTGATTACCGTCTCGGCACAAGATCTGCAAGGGCTGTGGATCTCTGGCGTGCAGACGATGCCTGCATGGGTGCCTTGTGTGACTTGCAGTGCAGTTTACGCAAGACCCTGTGCCGAGTCCCACAGGAAGAGCTCTTTTGCCTTTCAGCCCAGTGTTTAAATCTATTCTCCAGGACAGACTGCAGGCATCTTCTGCCTCAGAGGGGAACTCTGTGAGGGCAACAGAACAAAGTTTGAGTCTAGGGGCAACTTTAAGACCAACAAAGACCAATTTGGGGTATACGTTTTCCTATGCATGCACACTTCTTCAGATACAAGATGCACGCACACGAAAGCTCATACCTACAGTTTTTTGGTCTTAAAGGTGCTACTGGACTCAAACTTTGCTCTGTTGCTTCAGACCAACATGGCTACCCATCTGAATCTATGAGGACAAACAACAGTAAAAACGAGACAAAGAGCAGTAAAAACAATAAGAACAAAGTCAATAAAACATGCCAATAAAAGCTGTCATTAAAAAGGGCAGAGCATAAAAGCTTGAGTACAAATGATCCGGGGGAAAGGATGAAATGGCTGGGCATTGCAAGCTTTTGTACAGGAGTCACTTCATGCGCTGGTCAAGAACATGTGAAGGCACCATGACACAGACTGAGGGCTATGTGTTTGTCTACAAAACTATAGTCTTCCCCAGAGAAATAACCACAACTCCTATGAGGCAGTGCAAGAATAGAGAGATAGGAAAGTTTGGTGGTCAGTGTCAGCCTACTATCTGGGAAGGCTAAGTTCAAAATCCCCAATCTATAAAACAAGATGAACTTGGTCTGGACACACACTCTCAGCCTAATTCACCTCTTGGGCTTGTTGTTATTCCTCATCTATAGTTCACATTGCTCTCCTACTGAGAAAGACTGGATCATGAGGGGATGAGTACAGTGAAAAACAGGAGGAAAACCCAGTTGCACCCAGGAGAGCCCTGGCATAACAAGCTCAACAAAACACACACACACACTTTCTCTCTGTAGAAAGGCAAAAAGCTCATACCTTGAATAAAACTTTGTTGGTCCTAAAGGTGCTTTGTATCTTTTGTATCTCTCACATGTGGGGAGAGGGGACTGGGCAAAGAGAGCTGTCACTCTTTCACTCCCCCCCCAGGGAATGAGGAGGGGGAGGAGCCTCAGCTAATGGAGGAAAGAGAGGCACGGCTCAGTAGCTCTGCTGTGCGATTGAGAGAGCCTGGCAAAGCAAGCTCTCACTCTCTTCCTCCCTCCCCCTCAAGGGAGGAGAAGGGGGGGAGGAGCCTCAGCCAATGGAGGGAAAAGAGGCCTTGCTCTGTAGCTCTTCTGCAATTGAGAGAGCCTGGCAAAGCAAGCTGTGATGCAGAAGGAAGCAGGAGAGAGAAGGAAGGAAGCAGAAAAGAGCCAGTTGCTTGAAGACCAGATATGAGCCCTGTGAGGGCCGGATCTGGCCCATGGGCCGCATGCTTGACACCCCGGTTATAGAGGTTTCTCAAAGTATGTTTATAAATGCTCTTCGGCCACATGTATAAAAACAAAGTCAGAAAATTGCAAGAATTTGTCATGGTGCTGTTTGACTGCCAAATCTCTTGCACCCCTTCCCCATTGTGCTGTCAAGAGTTCTGGGTGGAGTGGCAGCCAAGTCTGGACCATTTGCTTGAACACATTTTTGTTTCCTTCCAGGCTGGTAACGCCTTCTGTTGCTTCTTGTCTCCATCCAGGTCTCCGAGTGCCTT
Organism: Gekko japonicus; assembly: GCF_001447785.1. Taxonomy (NCBI): domain Eukaryota; kingdom Metazoa; phylum Chordata; class Lepidosauria; order Squamata; family Gekkonidae; genus Gekko; species Gekko japonicus. Next base: position 180,865 of record NW_015162030.1, on the reverse strand, counting down.
CCTGCCTATGCTTTCGGGGTGTCTCCTGCCCATCACGGTCCTTCCATGGGTAGCTGGGGTGTAGCAGCAGCAGCAGCAGGGGTCGTGGAGAGCTTTGCCGATGATGGATAGCCCCCCGAAGCTGACTGGTGAAACCCTGATTGTCCACCACATTCCCCTGGTGCACTGCCAGGTCCCTGACCGACAGTGCTGCAGCACCACCCAGCGGACCAACCCCTTCTGCCCGCCCGAGGTGGGCGTCGCCTGCACCACCTCCCTCCCCGAGTGGGACCTCTCACAGACCGACTCCCTGGTCTACAGCAGCTTCCGCCAGGCTTCAGACACAGACCTGGCCCCGGCGGAGACGGCGGAGGACAAAGAAGGGAAGC
>NW_015162030.1:167382-180444 GCF_001447785.1 Gekko japonicus | reverse complement strand
GACCTTTACGAAGATGACCCAGGACAGACGTCATTCCACCTCCACGGTGGCAAGGCCACCTTCCACCTGCACGAGCTGGCCCTGCCGCCCTTCCGCCTGCACGACACCAAGCCCGTCGTGAAGGCCTGGAGCGCCAGCAGCCGCTTGGACGTCGCAGAGGGCCAAGAAGACGAGCTGGCCGGCGACGGCGCCCGGAAGAAGAGCCGCCTGGCCTCAGACTGCATGGAGCTGGACGAGTACGGCTGCCCGCGAGGGGGGGACTCCTCCAGCTTCTCCTTCGAGCAGGACTGGGCCAGTGACCCCGACGAGCTGCTGCCCGGCCAGGAGGCGGGGCGCAGCCGGACGTGCAGCTGCTCCAGTTCCGAGCTGCAGCGCTGCCGGTGCCACAGCCTCTCCAGCCACTCTGAGCCGGCGGACCAGCAGATGGGCGACATCAGCGACTCGTCCTGCAACAGCTCCGACGGGGTGCTGGTGAACTTCAGCGCCCTCTACCGCAAGATGAACGGCCACGCCCACTCCAACCTGAACTCTGCCAACCTGTCATGCGACTCTTCCTCGGACAGCCACTCGGACACGGGGGCCTTTTATCTGGACTTGCACTCATCGCCCGTGGAGCCGAAGGTGTCCTGCAAGACGCACCACCTGGAGGGGTCCGGGAAGGCCTGCGGGTGCCACCACCCGTCCTCGCCCGTCCTGGATGCCAACTGCAATTCCTACCTGCCCCCGTGCGAGCCCTGCGCCTCGGAGGGCTCCGACCTCACCGCCTGCTTCCAGAGCCAAGCACGGCTGGTGGTGGCCACCCAGAACTACTACAAGCTGGTCACCTGCGACCTGTCTTCCCAGTCCTCCCCCAGCCCGGCCGGCTCCTCCATCACCAGCTGCTCGGAGGAGCACACCAAGGCCAGCCCCCTCCAGCCCACTGAGTACTACCTGTTCCAGAGGCCTCAGGCCCCGCCGGAGGAGGAGAGCAGCGACACCGAGGACTCCAGCAGGGGAGGCTCGCGGGGGGAGGCAGCCGAGGGGAATGCCATCGAGGGGCAGGTTTACGTCAACGTCTCCCCCCCCACCCTCGCCGGCGGGAGGCAGCGTTCCCGCAGCTACGACCGCAACCTGGACCGGAGCCCCACCGGCCGGCTGGGCTCGCTGGAGCGCATGATGAGCTGCCCGGTCAAGCTGAGCGACAGCTCTGCCCTGGCCGCCCAGGGCTCCCCCCCCAAGCGGGTCACTTCCTTTGCCGAGCTGGCCAAGGGCCGGAAGAAGACGGGCTCCTCTCCCCCGCTTCGGGCCAGCAGGGACTCTTCCCTCGAGTTCACCCCTGTCCCCGAATACCAGAAAGGCAGCTCTGTCTTCCTGGAGGACCGGGGCCGACACAGCCAGAGTCTCCCTCCCCTGCCCCTGCTCCACCCCCTCAGCCGCAGCCCCGAGCAAGGAGGGGGCGCCTCCAGAAAGGACTTGCGGTGCCGGGAGGGCCTTGAGCAGCCGTTTCCTTCAGCTGTGGCGGAGACAGGGGCCAGTCCCGCCAGCAGCAGCAGCAGCCTGGGACAGAAGGACATACGAGCCCGCGCAGATGGTAAGGCCCCTCCGGGGGGATACGTGGGCCCGTCTCTTATAGTCAGTTGAGGGGGGGGGTCCCTCCAAAGAGGGGAGACAGCTAGGATTGTTCAAAATAGGGGTTGCTGGAGAGGAGCTTGCTAAGGGATACTTCTCCCGAGGGCACTGTCAGGGGAGGGGCTCGTCCAGACAGGCGCTAGAGAAGCAAGCACCCAGTTTGGGGATTGGGCCAGAAGGCCAAAGTTTGCTTACCGGATTGCAAAGAGAGAGAGAGACCGTTGATTGGCGACCGTATGGTAAATGGGAAAGTGTCCGCCTGTTCCCTGGGGGCTATATCCCCAGTGGCATTACAGGTCTGGCTGTAGCCACCGTGGGGCCTTTGGGGCGATGCCCCCTCCCTTATTTGCCCTGCCCCCCCAATCTTCCCTGACTGTATGATGGGCCAAGCCAAGGGTCTTGTTCGGCATAAGGCAGCTTCGTGTGTCCTGCTTTCCGTCAGGGTCGGTCCAACCCCCCCCCCCCAACATGCCTATGGCACTTCCGGCACGTTACTTCCGGAAGTGACGCAGTCACGTTGGGGCACGTGTCTCCCCCAAAGAAAAAGGGTCTAGCTACGGAGCCAGTGGGGGGGGGGTCCCCAGGGTGGTGCCATCGGGCGCTGTGGCCCTCCTCCTGTTGCCTGCCGAGTGTTCCTGGGAAATGGGCAGGGACGAGTGGAGCGTTTGCCCAACGAGGCTTCTGGTTGGCCAGTGGAGATTTGATTGGCAGTGCAGGTTTTCAAGAGCACGGCTTTGTCAGCAGCTGCCCCCGGAGCTCAAGGATCTTCACTGCATGACTGAGGGCAGGCTGCAGCTGCCCTCTCTGGGCCGGCTGGCTTCCCACAGCAGCGGTTTTGTGGCTGCCATTTTGCAGCTACGCCCACCGTGCTGTGTCAGAATTCTGTGGGCCCCCACAGGGCTCAACATGGGTGGGGACACCTGGGGTATCTGGTGGTGGTGGTGGTGCTGAGGGGGAAGGGGCTGTGGAGGCGGCTTCTGGGGTGGGTTGGTCCAGCCACCCCTCAGGAAGGAGAGCTTCCATGCCCAGGGGCCGGTCTTTGAGGAGAGCTGTGGAGCCAGGCCTGTGTGCCAGCGGAGCCCTCCTGCGGCAGCATCCCAGGCGGAGAGATGCCCCGAGGCTTGGGAGCCGCAGGGTGAGAGCGGGGTCCTCTGGGGCTAGGGGTGTCGGAATCCTCGGGGTGGAAGGACTGTCTGAGTGGGGCGAGCTCTGGTGGCGTCCCCGGCCCCGGCAGAGGCTGTCTTCTAATGAGGTTGCTTGCCGCTCCGATTCTTCCTACTCGAAATGAAGGAGATGGAGGAGGAGACTGGATTTATGCCCTGCCCTTCCCTATCCAAGGGAGTCTCAGAGCGGCTTACAAACTCCTTTCCCTCCCCCTCCCCACAACAACAGACACCCTGTGAGGTCGGTGGGGCTGAGAGAGCTCTGACAGAAGCTGCTCTTTTTCAAGGACAGCTCTTGTCAGAACCATGGCTTGCCCAAGGTCATCCAGCCAGGTGCACGTGGAGGAGGAGTGGGGAATCGAACCCGGTTCTCCCAGATTAGAGTCCGCACACACTTAACCACTGCACCAAACTGGATGAAGCTTCTTTGCTCAAAGTGCAGGGAAGCAAAACACTGGTGGTGGCTGGGAGCGTCCTTGCTTCTGGCCCAGAGAACGAGATGGTGGCTGTGCTGGTTGGACCGGACTTGTTGGCTCGCCGGCCCCGGTCCCCGGGGGCAACCTCCAGGTGGTACCTGGAGATCTCCTGCTATTACAATTGATCCGCGGACAATAGAGATCAGTTCCCTAGAGAAAATGGCTGCTTTGGAGGGTGGACTGTATGGCATTATACCCTGCTGAGGTCGCTCCCCTTCCCAAAACCCCACCCTCCCCAGGATCCACTCCCAAAATGTCCAGGTATTTCCCAGCCCAGAGCTGGTGACCCTATCCAGGAATGCTTCTAGAAGAAGAAGAAGAAGAAGAAGAAGAAGAAGAAGAAGAAGAAGAAGAAGAAGAAGAAGAAGAAGAAGAAGAAGAAGAAGAAGAAGAAGAAGAAGAAGAAGAAGAGATTGGATTTATACCCCGCCCTTCACTTGGAGTCTCAGTGCGGCTTACAAACTCCTCTCCCTTCCCCTCCCCACAACAGACACCCTGTGAGGTGGGTGGGGCTGAGAGAGCTCTGACACAAACTGCTCTTTTTCAAGGACAGCTGTGCCAGAGCTTGTGACTGACCCAAGATCACATCAGCAGGTGCAAGTGGAGGAGTGGGGAATCAAACCCGGTTCTCCCAGATTAGAGTCCGCGCACTTAACCACTACTCCAAACTGGCTCTCCACTGGCTCTTCTAGCCACTTGCTTGGCCAGGGCAGGGCGGGGCGGGGCTTTTTCGGCTCAGGCTCCCTTTCCCTCGTCCATCGCTTGTTTCCCAAGCTTTTTGCTTGAGTTGGGAGAGGTGATTTGGGGAAAGAAGGTGCTTAGCCCCGTTGGACGAATGCAGCGTTGGTGCCTTTTGGATCAGAGCCCAGATGTGTACCTGATCAGGGGTGCCTGATGGGCCAGAGTTGGGATCAGGGTGCTGGACTCGGGGGGGGCAGGCCCGATTCTGGGTGCCGGAGGCTGCCCAGGGATCCGTGCCAAGGGGTGTATGAATCTGGGTGGCGCCGCCATCCCCCTCCCTGCCCGGAGACTCCCTCCTTTGCCATTCCAGGGCCCGGGTCGTGAAGGGCCCTTGGCACTGCTCAGTCTTGGCCGTGCCAGGCTGCCTCGTTCTGTGCCAGCCTGCTGAGGTCGGTCTTTTCTCCTCCGACTGGCCGTGGCTCTCCAGGATCTCGGGCGGAGCTTTCTTACGTCTCCCGCTCCTGGGTCCTTTGCATCGGAGATGCCGGGGATTGAACCGGGGCACCTTCTGCACACCAAGCAGAGGCTCTGCCCCCGGGCCAGGGTCCCTCCCTGATGGGCCCGATAGCCTTGGGTGGCACCCCTGCTGCTTGTGGGCGGGAGGGCTATTTCTCTGCGGTGCTCTCTGTGGAAGCGTCTCTCCTCTCCTCTGCCGTCTGAGAGGCCCCGGAAGCGCCTTCCTCGGTAGGCATTTGATGGCTGCCTGGCTGGCATCCCTTCCCTGCAAGGAGGGCAGGATTTGTTGGGCCTTTTGGGAGCCCCAACAAACAGGCCGACCTGCAGAGGGCACTGCCCACGCGGCCCATCCTGGTGAGGAGCTGAAAGGGGAGAGGTTTGTTTTGTGTCCTGGCTGCTGTGGCATGTGATCCTCTCTCCCCCCCCCCCAGCCCCCCTCTCGCGTTTCAGCTGGTGGCCCTTGTATCCCTGCTGCGGCCGGATGGCAGGAGCAACCGGGCCTCTAATTGCACGCAGCGCCCCAGGATACGGCAGGTTAAGTGCTGGGGGGAGGGGGGCCCTCTGGGCGGCAGCAGGGTGTCTCCGTGTGCCGGCTGCACTTTAGGGTGAAAACGCACACACCCCAGCCAAGGGGGCGGATTCAGTGCCTTGCCCAGGCATGTGGGAGTTCTTTAGTGGTCCCGTGGGGTCAGTGCGGGGTGGTGCTGTCTCTGTTGCCCCAGCAGCTGTAGGGAGATGCTTGGAGAGGAGGGGGGGCAGTCAGAGATGGGGGAGACAAGACACACACACACCCTCCCAGCCTGTGTCTTGTCCCCCCTCACTTAGTGTATCTGGTGCCTCTTTTGGCATCTCTGCTGCGCCCACTTGATTTTGCTCCCAGTGAATTTGCAGTATGCAGCCCAGCAGGGGGGCTTATGTGGGCCCCTCCCCTTTCTCTGTGGCTGGCACCCATCCTGCAGACGGCGCCTCCCCCCCCCCCCCCCGTTTGTCCAGGCCAGCCCGCTCACTAGCGGCAGTAGCCATGAGAACACGGCCTAGCCTTAGAGAGTGCTTTTGGGGGGTTTGGGTGCACTTTGCATGGGCTCTCTCGGCACAGTCCTCACGAGGACCCCGTGAGGTGGTCTGGCAGAGCGTGGCTTTTCCGTCACCATCAGGGGGAGTGAGTGCGTGGCAGGTGACATTGGCACCAGGGACTTGGTTATTGTTACATTCAATAGCGATATGGGTCTATAATTTTTTACTTGATTTTTCTCTGAGTTTGGTTTAGGTATTAATGTTATTATTGCCTGATTCCATGATGCTGGTAACTTCCCTAACTCCCCTATATTCTGTATCACATCCTTTAGTTGGGAGTATTAACTGATCTTCAAAAGTCTTTAAAAATTCTGTTGGTATACGATCATGGCCTGGTGATTTCTTGTTCTTCTGCTTCTTAATTGCTTCTATTATTTCACACGTAGTAATTGGATCATTTAGAATACATTTTTCATCCTCGTTAAATTTTTGCTTATTATTTTTTCCTAGTATTCTTTCATTTGAATATTTTCTTCATTCTTTTGTTGATGTAGATTTAAAAAAAAAATTCTACAATTTTTTTCGTATCCTGTAATTTGTAATTTGTATTTTTCTTCATCCTTTTCATCTTTAAGTAGAATTATGGATCGTTTTTCTCTTTCCTTTCTAAGCCGATATGACAACCATCTCGAGGATTTATTCGCATTTTCGAAGTGGTAAAGTTTGGCATATTCCATATATTTTACAATTTCTTGAGTTAATATTAGATTCATTTTATGCACTAATAATTTTAATTTAGTTTGAATATCTTCTCTATTCATACCTCTTTTCAATTTATCTTCTTGCTTTTTAATTTGCTTACTTAATAGCTCATAAGATATTTTCCTTTCTTTTCTCTTCCACACATCCTGATTAATAAACCAGCCTCTCATATATGCTTTAAATGCATCCCAAACTGTTAGGGTTGCCAAGTGGTTTTTGAGCCGTAGCGGGGGATTCACGGCTGGCGGCTGGAGTGCGCGCGCATGCCACATGCACATCACCCGGAAGTGACATGGCGACACCGGGCACGCTAGGGGCCGGGGCCATGACCATCTGAGGGAAAACCATAGGGTTTTCCCTCGGATGATTGTGGCCCCGCCCCCAGTGTGCCCGGCATGGTCGTGTCACTTCCAGGTGACGTGCACGTCGGGGTGGGGTTCCCCCGGGGCCTGATCCGCCGGCAGCGGGGAACGGGCCTCTGGAGCGGGGGTTTCCCCGCCCCCCGGGGGGACTTGGCAAGCCTACAAACTGTGTATATTGGCATCTCTGGCTGGATATTTCTTTTTATAAAATCTTGAATTTCTATTTTTGTTTTTTCCACAAATTTATTATCTCTGAGTAGGTTATTAGTTAGGATCCATCTATTTCTTTTCCTAATTTCTTTGAAGGAAAATAATATTGGATTATGATCTGCGAATGTCTTAGGTAGGATCTCTGCCTCTAGTAGTTCGCTCAACATTGTTAAGTTCACCCACGCCATGTCTATATCAATAGACCTTTAATGGTATATACAACATTAAAATCAGAGACAGTAAATAACACAATCAGCTAAAAGTCTGAGATAATTAAAAAAACATAAAATTGAGTTTCCCACGTTTTTCACTCTTATCACATCAACTAAAAAATTGGCCACTGCCACAGTAATCTCTACTGTTGTATCATTCAATAGAATTTGACATTTTATTTTATTAGGAAGGTGATGTTTACCCTGCAACCAAGTATTTAACCATTTTTCCCTAGCAGATGCATGCAACGAACAGTCTAACAGTATGTGACCAATTGAATCAAGATAGAGTCACATCTCCGTTCGTGCTTAGGAATATTTTGAAACCTACCATGCCTATACGTGACCAACAGTCGTGTCTATTTGAGTAGAATGTAAAATCTCTTTTATTTATATTGCGTGTTCTCCAAGCATCTAATAGGCTGTATCCCTCCAGCTCAGTGGGTGGGGTTCTGTGGTGGGGAGGGAGGGAGAGCCACGGTTTCCCAGCCTGCTCCCCCCCCCCTTGGTGGGTGCCGCTTGGAGCACTGGCTGGCAGAGCGGGCCTCCCCCCGCCCGCGTTCCTGGCCCGTTGCCCTCCCCTCCCCTCCCCTCACTCTTCCTCTCTGTCTCCCCCTACAGGCGGGACGGCGGAGAGCAAGGCGGTGGTGCGCTACAGCAAGGACCAGCGGCCGACCACGCTGCCCATCCAGCCCTTTGTGTTCCAGCACCACTTCCCCAGACAGCCCAAGGGGCGGGCCCTGCACAGCCACCTCGCCTCCAGCCTCTCCCAGCTCTACAGCCTCTCGGCCGCTGGCCGCTCGGCCGGCCAGCAGCTCTCCTCCACCTCCCAGTCCTCGGCCTCCGCCACCTCCGCCGACCAGCCCATGGGGGTGGGGACCCTGGGGCCGGGTCAGCGCTCGGCGGACGGGGCCGCCTCCCTCGCTGACGGCTGCGCCAGGAAGCCCGTCCCGGAGACCACTCGCCCGTCCCCGCTGGGCAGCTACTCCCCCGTGCGAAGCAATGTGCCTTTCTTCCAGAACGTGGACTCTTCCTCCTCCTCCTCCTGCTCTGCGACGCCTGAGAGTCACCCTCCCCGGAGCCGGTCCTGCCCCGTCTCTGCCAACCTCCTGCCCACCGGGCCTTCCCCGGCCCCCCACGCCGGCACCCGTGCCAACCCCGTGCACAAGAAGGAGAGCCCCCAGCTGGCCCCCAGGGTGCTGCCAGAGCAGAGCGGGCCGCCGGACGAGTACCAGCTCCACGGCAGCTCCCTCCCTCCTTTGGCGACCGAGGGGCTGAGCTTGTCCGGGGCAGGGGGGCCCGCCAACCCCCCGTGGAAGGCTGGCTGCAGTGATCCCGTCAGCGCTGGGTCCCTGGGCGCCATGGGGCCCCGCCCCCTGAACGGTAGGTGGTCTCCTGTCACAGAACTTCCAAGGACTTGGCAGGCACCCCATGGGGGGGAGGGGGAGTTGGAAGGTTTTGGGGAGAAGCGCCAGGATTGGCCACGGCTGTTCCAAAAGCAAAATGAATCCATGGTGACAGTATTGCCTGAGTATATGCAGGGACAAAGTCGGTCTCTGGTCCCGTTGCAAGTTTTGGTTCCTGGGCTTGGCTCTTTGCCGGGTGGCCCATTGTCGGAGGTGAGAAGCCATTTGAAGTTGGGGGTTCTCTCTTGGTCCTTCTGGAGGGGGTCTTTCAGCTGGATGCCCACGTTTGGCATCTAGCTACAAGAACCCCCAAGAAGAAACGAGAGAGAACCCCGTCGTCAGATCCCGAAAGCTCCCGGAGGCCACCAGGGATCGCTTCGCAGAGGCAGGGAAGGGCAAACCACCCCGTCTGTCTGTCTCTTCCCTCGAAAACCTCACCAGCCGGAATGAGTCGGTTGTGACTTGATGGGGGGGGTGGGGGAAGGCAGAGCCCTTGATGAGACCACCTTGGGATCCTCCTCTCACCCATGGTCCAGGGTCATGCGTGCCGTCGCGTGTCATCTGGCCCTTTCTCCTGTCTCTCCGTGGGACAAATGAGTCACTCCCTGCCTGCAGGAACCACTGAACGCAAACCTGACATTAGAAATCGCAACACTCAGAAACGAGCGGGAGAACATTTCAATCTTCCAGGACATCTGTTGTTGATCTGAAAGACACTTTTATCAATTAAAAAAAATCAAAGGGAATAGGCAAAGAGAAAGTGCTGAATCAGAACACTTCAGGAAAGCAAATGCAGCCTGAACAGAGACTTGGGTTTCATTAGAGCAAGTCCAGTGGCACCTTTAAGACCAACACAGTTTAATTCTGGGTGGAAGCTTTCGTGTGCCGGCACCCTGCTTCAGAGGCCTTCAGACTTTGTCCCACATCATAGCCGGTGACCTTTCTGTGCGACTAGACCGAGCCCCCCACCCACCTCAGGCAGCCCCCAGCCCCACAGCAGGTGCCAGTGCTCTCAGTCCCCCTCCCAGGGAGTGTGCCGGGGAGGGAGGACGCCACCGGCCCCTGGAAAGGGGTCCCCTCGCAGCCAACCTCTGGTTCTCAGGTGTATGCACGGACCACCCTCCCAGCTCTCGGGTGGTCTGTCCCTAAAGAAGCGCAGGAGCCCCACGAAGGCAACTGGAGCGGGGGTGGGGGTGGGGGTGGCATGTCTCTCTTGCAGAGCCTCCTCTGGCCCTGCAAACGTTGCAGGTGGGAGCTCTTCCCAGGTCTCTTTGGCTGCAGTTTGGGGAAGGCCCCGGAGCAAACATTCTACTTTGTGAGCTCCTGGCATTAAAGTTGTGAGCGAGCGATTTGGCTCCTGCATAAATCAGTTTGCTCTGGAGCCCTCCTTCCTGAGCTAAGATGAAAATGTATGAGCCGGAGGCTAAAAAACTGTGAGCTCGCTCACACTCACTCACCTTAGAGGGAACCCTGCAGTTGCACCCTGCCTGCCTGCCTGCCCTGTAGGGCTGCCTGCCAGCATTGTTTCTTCCACATTTTTAGAATTCTCCCCTTCCCCCCCCCCCATGCCAATGTCCAGCTAATGCTTGCGGGATTGCTACTAACATTGTTGTCTTGGTTCTTGCCTGTCTCCTCTCTTGGTTTTTCTTCCTCCCTCCCTCCTCTCTCTTTCTCTCTCCCTCCCTCCTGCCCTCTCTCTCTCTCTGTCTCCTGTCCTGTGGCTCGCTTGCCTCGGGGGCCGCGTAGCCCACCACCTCTCTCCGCAAGCACTCAAGTGGCGGGAGTATCGGCGAAGGAACCCCCTGGGGCTGGACGGCGTCTCGGGGCTGGCAGGGCTGACGGGCAGCCTGGACTGGAGGCGGCAGGAGGGCCGGCTGCCCTGGAGGAACCCCATCTTTGAGTTCCCAGGTGCCCTGAATGCGGGACGCAACACCTGCCGGCTCAATGGTGCGCCCCAGCCGTAGGCAGGACTCTCTGGGGGGCCCAGCCCATGGGGCGCGGCCTCTGCCCCCCTCCCTTTGGTCCTCTCCCGGGGAGGGGGTGACTCCGCTTGGAGTGGGGAGCCCCCTTGTCGGAGGACAGAAGGGAAGGGAGGCTCCCGTTCGTTCCCGGCTCAGCGGTCGCGTCTCCTCTCTCTGCGGTGCCGTCCAAGGGGAGTCGGCCGCAACAAGGTCCCGCTGAAGCCGGTGGCTTGGGGTGCTGTGGGCTGGGGAGGGAGATGGGAAGAGCAGCCTGACAAACCTGGTGGGGGTGGGCAGAGCTCCCTCTAAGCCGTGGAGGGTCCTGTGAGCAAAAACTCCACTTTGTGAGCTCCTGGCATTAAGGCTGTGAGTGAGCCGTTTGGCTCCTGTATCAATGAGTTTGCTCTCTGGAGCCCCCTCCTTCCTGAGCGGAGACAAAAATGGGTGAGCCGGAGGCTAAAAAACGGAGTGAACTCACACTAACGCAGTTTAGAGGGAACACTGTTGGTGGTGGGAGGGGCTGATGGCCCCAGGCCCCTGTGGTCGTGCAGACAGCTCCCTCCTCTGGCAAGTCCCACAGTAGTCGGTGCTGAAGGCGGCTTCCACTGCAGGCTTTAGTTGGTTCTCGCTGGTACATGTTTGTCTCACGTTTATCTCCCAAGAAGCCTGGCGCTTTCTCCTGAGAGGGAGGGGCTGGGCCAAGGTCCCCCGTGGCAGGGTGGGATTCGAACCTGGGTCTCCCAGAGCCTAGTCCAGCATCCCGGTCTCTTTGCCCTGTTGGGGCTCCGTCTGGGCACTGATTTCCATGGACCGGGGGGGGGGGGCTCACTGTCCTCCGGACGGTGCCCCTTGGGTTGAGATGGTGCCCCCGGGGACTGCCCGCTCTGCCGCTGAACTGAACGGGTCTTGGGAATCTTCTTCCAGAGCCTCTGCGCCCCCCCCCCGGTCCTTTCCTCCTGGGAGGGGTCTCTCTCCTTCCCCTTCTGTCCAAGGTCCTTCTGCGCAGCTGAATCCTGTCCCTGTTTTCTCCCCACCACCACCACCACCTTGAATGGCCCTCCTCTTCCTCCCCCCCCCCGCATCTTGAGTGGGGCTTTTCCCTCTGGAGGCAAAGTCCGGCCACCACCGGGGTGTGCTCGTGGGAGGAGGCATCCGTGCCTCTTGTGCCCGGGTTGTGCCTGCTGGAGATAAAACCGCCTCACGTGGACTTTGCCTGGGGGTGGGGGTGGGGATGTAGGAAGGAGCCCTTGGCTAAGGAAGGCCGGGCGCGCTCTCTTGAGCGTGGCAGGGTGGCTAGAGTCTCTCCCCACTTGGGACGGAGGGCCAAGCGGAGGGGTGCAGCGGAGCCCCATCTGGCCCCGAAGCTGAAGCACGTGTCACCCCTCGGGAGCCAGTTCTGCCAACCCCAACGCCACCCCCCTTCTCTCTCTGACTCCTGCAGGACAGTCCATGAAGCTCCCACCGCTCAACTACTCCGACTTCTTCCCGGACTATTTCTCCCTGGCGGAAAAGCCCCCCGCGGAATTCTGCCTGTCGCCGGATGGAAACACGGAGTCCGTCTCCATCGACCTGCTGCAGAAGAAGGGTGAGTTCTCCCCAGTGCTCCCTCTAAGCTGAGTCAGTATGAGCTAGCTCACAGTTTTTTAGCCTCCGGCTCACATATTTCTGTCTTAGCGCGGGAAGGACGGCTCCAGAGCAAACTAATTGATGCAGGAGCCAAATCGCTCTCTCACAATTGTGATGCCAGTCGCTCACATAGTAGGATTTTTGCTCACAAGACTCCACAGCTTAGAGGGAGCAGCCGCAGAGCAAGCAGTGGGGTCGGCAGCGGGCCGGGGTGGGGTGGGGGCTCGGAGGCGCTGACTGGGTCAGCGTCCCATCGAGAGCCCTGCAAAGCAGGCGGAGACCCCGGGTGGCCCCCGCTCTGCCGCTCTGCTGCTCTTCCTTCAAGGCTCTGGGGGGGGGGGTTGTTGGGGGGCTTTCCACTGGGGCATCTCCGGGAACAGTTGCTCCTGGCTTGCTCGCCTGAGACCTTTCCTCCTGGCACTGTGGAGGTCTGTGCCCCCTGCCCGCCAAGCTGTGGCCCAGTTGACGGGGAGGAGGAGGAGGAGGGCAGCACGGGTGTGTGTGTGTGGGGGGGGGAGCAAGGGTTGTGTTTGAGGGCGGGGCTGCGAGGGGGGGGTCCCATTGGCCCACTTAGGGCAGGGGAGCCTTGCCTGCTGGTGCCCTCCGGATTGATGGGGGGGAACGGGGGCCGAATGGGTGGGGGGGGCACTCATCCTGGGGAGAAGAAGAATTAAGAAGAAGGAGGAGGCCTTGTCTGCTTACCGGAAGTCCTGACTGCAGAGTTCCTGGCGATTCCTAGAGGTGCCCAGAAGGGACCCGCAGCGGGGACTGGCTCTGGGTGCCTTTGAGGACAGGCAGGCTGCCATCGGCTGCCTATGGGGCAGGGTGGGAGGACAGCCCCCCCCCCGTCGCCGCCTCTTGGGGAGGGGGGCGGGGCCGCCTTCAGCTCTGCTCTGGCGCCTGTCTTGCAGGGCTGGTCAAGGCGATCAACACAGCCGTGGACCTGATCGTGGCCCATTTCGGGACCAGCAGAGACCCTGGGGTGAAGGTGAGTGGGGAGGGGGTGGGGAAGACATGGGTGGGTGGTGGCCCCTCCCAGGTGTTGTGCTAGAGAAAACCCCCCCG
>NW_015162030.1:162917-166984 GCF_001447785.1 Gekko japonicus | reverse complement strand
TCAGGCCTTGGTGAGGCTTGGCTGCTTGCCTGGGCTGGGGGTGGGGGGAGGCAGAGGTAGGGTGGCCACCTCCCCAGAGCAGCAGCAGCAGCCCTTTCCTCGCCCTTCGGGAGGGGGCCTTTTGAGCCCCAGGCCATCGGCTGAGGCAGGGGAGGGCAGGAGGGAGTGCCGCAGAATGCCGGCCACGGTTACCTTCCCTCGCCCCCCCCCCTCCATCAGCCAGCAGGGAATGTCCTTGGCTGTGTGGGCGAGGGGGGGGGCAGTGTGTTCCCAATTCCTGGAAAGGCTCAGGCACGAGGATGCAGCCCTGTGGTTCCGTCTGGCCGGCAGCCCCAGTCCGGCCTTCCCTCCTGTTTATTTATAGCACCCCCGGATGCCTGGCAGCGCCGAGTGTCTCTTTGGCCCTGGGCCCTGCAGTTCGCCCTGGGCTGAGAGGCAGGTTCGAGCCCCTCCCCCCCCCGGCACGGGCCACCTGTTTGGTCTTGGGCTGCCTGTGAAAGGTAAACAAGAGCGGCCTCCTTCGCAGGGCTGTTGCTTGTGAGCCAGCAAAGTGAAAGTACTGGAGGAGGGGTCAGTCCCTGGGGAGGGGCCTCTCACATGCCAGGAAGTGTGTGCCCCCCCCCACCTGCGCCGTGCTTCTCTGGTTGGTGCCACCCCTCGTGCCGCCCCCTTCAGCCCCCATGCCCTACAGACTGGGAGCCAGGTCCCACCCCCTGCTGCCAGTCTCAGTGACGTCACTTCCTGCCTGCTCTCAGTTTCGTTTGGTGTAGTGGTTAAGTTTGTTGTAGTGGTGAAGTGCGCGGACTCTCATCTGGGAGAACCGGGTTTGATGCCCCACTCCTCCTCCACTTGCACCTGGCTGGATGACCTTGGGCAAGCCGTAGTTCTGACAAGAGCTGTCCTTGAAAAAAGAGCTGTTTGTGTCAGAGCTCTCTCAGCCCCACCTACCTCTCAGGGTGTCTGTGGTGGGGAGGGGAAGGGAAAAGGAGTGTGTAAGCCGCTCTGAGACTCCCTTGAGTAGTGAAGGGCCATGGGGTACGAATCCAATCTCTTCTTCTTAGTATTTGCGATGCTGTGGGATGGGGGGTAGCGCCTCCCAGCTGTGCCTCAGCCCCCCCTCTCCCCAGGAAGCATTTTGGGAGAAGGCACATGGGGGAGGCAGTGGAAGAGGGCCTGCCCTGGCAATCTCTGCTCCCCAGTGGCCCCCTCCCCCGAGACACAGCCAGCTGGGCGGGTGGGGGGGCTGCACCTGACCACAGCCAAGAGCCCAAGCCCGGGACGCCTCGGCCAGCTGTGATGCGGTCTTCCCCCACCCCCGCCCCCTTTCCAGGCCAAGCTGGGGAACAGCTCGGTGAGCCCCAACGTGGGGCACCTCATCCTGAAGTACCTGTGCCCGGCCATCCGCGACGTCCTGGGCGACGGGCTCAAGGCCTACGTGCTGGACGTGATCGTCGGCCAGAGGCGGAACATCCCGTGGAGCGTGGTGGAGGCCTCCACTCAGCTGGGTACGGAGCCGCGCGGGTGGCCCTGAGTGGCGCTCTGGGCAGGGGAGGGGGGGTCCTCTGTTTTAAAGACTGGACTCTCCCTTTTGGGGTGGGCGTATCCAGGCCCGTGCGCACATCAGGAGCCTTGCCTGGCTTGCCAATGCGGCTGGTCTCAAGGGAGTAGCAGAGCTTCGTTTTCTAAAATGAAGTCGCAGCCAGGCGAGACTGCGGGGTGGTCCTGGTGGGTCATCTCTGCCTTGTCCGTGGGCGGGAGCAGCATGAGGATGGATTCGGACCAGGAGGTGGGCTCGATGGTGCAAGTGAACGGGGGGGGGGGGCGGGATCTGATTCCCCCGGGCTCTTCTTCTTGCCCCCTGGGTGGCCAGACCCTCGCGAGAGGCCTCAGACGCCAGCCGGACCTGCGTGTGGCTCAGCCCTCCCAGGGATCTTTCCTGCCGAAGGATGGCAGTTTGGGGGCGGGGGAGGGCTGGGGGGAATCTGGTCCCTTATTGCGGGGGTGTGTGTGTGGACTGTTCTTTGCCTGCTCTGCACCTGACCCTCCTCCTCCCCCCCCCTCCGCAGGCCCCTCCACCAAAGTCCTCCACGGCCTGTACGGCAAGGTCAGCCAGTACTATTGTCATGCCCTCCCCAGCTTGCTTGAGGCTACTGTCCTTGACTAGAAAAGGAAGGGGGGGGAGATGTAGTGGAGCCCCCCCGCCCCCGCCACCCCCGCCTGCCCGTGGCCCGTGAGGGAGAGAGATCAACAGGCCCTTCCTTCTCTGCACTGGAGGCTCCCCGCCCGGCAACAGCCTTTCCAGCTGAAACACCTCTGGCTCCCTGAGTGCTTCAAGGGTCTGATCTGGATTGGGACCACTGCGCAGGCACAAGGGGCTCCACACAACTCCCTTGCCCCCGTTTTCCAACCTGAGATGGCCTTGGGGGTGGAGGGGTGTTCCTTGGAGCTGCACACACACGGATCCCTCGTTGGAACACTTTACCCCAGGGAAACCCCAGCCTGTCCCGAGCTGGGCGTCTGGGAGGTGCCGGGAAGCGTGGAAGGCGGGGTGCCCCAGCAGGCCGGGGGGGGAGGGAGGGGGCCATGTTTCAGACCCGTTTCTCCTGGCTGCATTTGCTTCAGCACTGAGAGCGTGGGTGGCGTTGGTCAGGTGAGAATCTGGGAGGCGCGGGTTCCAGGCCCAAGTCCACCTTGGTGGCCCTGGGCCAGCCAGTCTCTCTCTTGCCCTCTGCCTGACCGCCTCGCAGGGCTGTTGTGGTGATAAAACTGAGGAAAGGAGGGCTGTGTCTCCTTGGGGGGAGGGCAGGAGGAAGGGGGCGCAGGTGGGCTGCTTGGTTGGCACTCAGCGCCCTGCTTCACCGCCTTCTCCCGCTTTCTCTTGCAACAGCATCCGGTCATTGGAGTTCTGGTTTAACCACCTGTACAACCACGAAGGTAAGAGTGACGGGCCCTGCGGGGATTGGGGGGCGGGGTTGGTATGTGTCTGCAGCTATGACAAGGTTTGGAAGCAGGAAGACTCAGAAGACACACACACACACACATGCAGAAGAAGAAGAAGAAGAGATTAGATTTATACCCCGCTCTTCACTACCTGAAGGAGTCTCAGAGCGGCTCACAAACGCCTTTCCCTTCCCCTCCCCACAACAGACACCCCCTGTGAGGCGGGTGGGGCTGAGAGAGCTCTTGACAGAAACTGCTCTTTTTCAAGACCAGCTCTTATCAAAACTACGGCTTGCCCAAGGTCACCCAGCCAGGTGCAAGTGGAGGAGGAGTGGGGAATCAAACCCGGTTCTCCCAGATTAGAGTCCGCGCACTTAACCACGACACCAGACTGGCTCTCCAGAGCTCAGTTAGCTGCCCACTGCCTTTGTTGGGAGGTGGAGTGGCCAACCGTTTCAGAGACAGGTGTTGCCAATCTCCAGGTAGCCTAGTAACAAATAAATATGCACTGCAAAAACCTTTTAACAAACTAATGTGTTCTGTTTAGGGTCATCATTTAGTAAAGTGCATAGTGTGTCATTATTTCATCCTGGTCAGGTATAAATATTCATTACATTCAATAAGCAGTAACATTCAGTACATACAGACTGATAACTACCAGACCATTTTGCATCAGTGCTTTAAAAGTCAAGCCCCCACGGGAGTGTCTAGAATTATGAACCCGCTTCTCCTTGCATGAAGTCTTCCAAAAAGGGGGACAGCCTTTTAATAGTTGTAAGGATGCTTTTTTTGCCGGTCCTACAAAAGACACACTGTGCTGCTGACATTCATGGACGGAGGACTCCTGTCATTCTCAAAGCTGCATGAGATCTAGAATTAGAATTGATCTCCAGGTGACAGAAGTCAGTTCGCCTGGAGAAAGCGGGGTGGCTTTGGAAGGCAGACTCCGTGGCATTGTACCCCACTGAAGTCCCCTCCCCTCGCCAAGCCCCGCCCTCCTCAGGGGCCACCTGCAAAATTCCCAGGTATTTCCCACCCCCGAGACGGCAGCTGGTGCCTTGTGCACGGCAGCTGTGCCCAAACTAAAGTGCTGAAGCGTGGCAGGAGTTGGGGGAGGCTGGGGTGGG
>NW_015162030.1:147170-162896 GCF_001447785.1 Gekko japonicus | reverse complement strand
CCCCCCCCAAAGTTTGTGGCTTGTCCTCAGTCCCTTGCCAGCCTGGTGTGGTGGTGAAGAGCCGTGGACTCTGATCCCATGAGGCCCGCTGGGCGACCCTTGGGCCAGTCACAGTTCTCTCAGAACTGTGTGTTGCGGGGAGAGGAAGGGAAGGCAATTGTAAGCCGTTTTAGGGCAGAGAAAAGTGGGGTATAAAAACCTACTTTTCTTTTTCTATACCCCAAGGTGGGGCTGGCACTCCAGGGCCTCCTGCCCGGTTGGAATGGGCACCAGGAGTTGGTGGTTGGGGCAGTGTTGGGGAGAGAAGGAGCCCTCGGGCAGCTGACCCTTACATCCCGGGGGGTCGGGACGTGGCCTCTCTGTGGCGGCCCCTAAGAAGCCTGTCGGCAGCAGAGAAGAAAGTTGGATTCCTTGCAGCCAGGGTTCCCTCTAAGCTGAGTTAGCGTGAGCCAGCTCACAGTTGTTTAGCCTCCGGCTCACAGATTTTTGTCTTCGCTCAGGAAGGAGGGCTCCAGATCAAAAGAACTGATGCTGCAGCGCAATCGCTCGCTCACAATTTTAATGCCAGTAGCTCACAACGTATAATTTTTGCTCACAAGACTCCACTGCTTAGAGGGAACGTTGCAGTTGCAGCCTCTCCTGTAAGGGCCGAGCGTTATGATTCCCAGTGGGCCACAGGGTGGTCCCCCCAACCTGATTTTGAATCACTCCGTCATGCAAGTCACCCTACTGGGAACGTTGTTTTCTCCCAGGGTGGTGTGTGACTGGCTGGGGAACCCACACGCCTCCCCTCAGGAATCCTAACGTGCATAGAATAGAATCATAGAACCACAGGCCACCTAGCGCCCCCCCCCCCCCCCTGCTCAATGCAGCCTCGGCCTAGAGCATCCCTGACCAGTGTTGGTCCAGCCGCTGCTTCAAGACGGCCAATGGGGGGGGGGGGGAGCCCCCCACCTCCCGAGGCAGCTGATTCCACCATTGCTCAACTCTGACTGTAGAAAAAGTTCTTCCTGATAACCCATCCGGTACCTTCCCGCCCTGAATTTAAACCCAGTCTTGCGAGCCCTCTCCTCTGCTGCCAACAGGAACAGCTCCCTACCCTCCTCTTAAGTGACAGAGCCCTTCAAATCCTTCAAGAGAGCCATCCTGTCCCCCCTCAGCCTCCTCTTCTCCAGACCGAACCTTCCCAAGTCCCTCAGCCTTATAGAGCTTGGTCTCCAGGCCCCCAGTCGTGCAGTCTGGCCCTGGGTGTGTCTAGAAATGAGGAGCCATTTCCCAGTCCAACAACAAGAAGAAGAAGAGAAGAGATTGGATTTATGCCCCGCCCTTCACTTGTAGTCTCAGAGCGGCTTACAAACTCCTTCCCCTTCCCCTCCCCACAACAGACACACCCTATGAGGTGGGCGGGGCTGAGAGAACTCTTGACAGGAACTGCTCTTTTTCAAGGACAGCTGTGCCAGAGCTTGTGACTGACCCAAGGTCACCTCAGCAGGTGCAGGTGGAGGCGTGGGGACTCAAACCCGGTTCTCCCAGATTAGAGTCCGCATACTTAACCACGACACCAGACTGGCTCTCTGACCCACAAGGGGTCCTCCAGGCCATGCCCCGAGAAGAGGGCTTCTGCCCTGGAAGTCTGGTTAGACTTGGACCCCGCCCGCCCTGCTCTGGGCCCGCAGGGGCACAAGGAGTGAGGAGCGATTCGGGGCTTGTCCAGAGTTCCGCAGAGCAGAGAACGGAAGTGGCGGTCAGGGAGGGGCAGCCGTGCGTGTGTGTGTGTGTGAGGGGTGGGGGTGTTTCTTGATGCCTCTGTGGTGGTGGTGGTGGTGGGGGGAGTCTGGGAGCAGAGGGGCTGACGCGGGTGCCGTCCTCCCCGCAGACATCGTCCAGGCGCACTACCAGCCGGTGGGCTTCCTGTCGCTGGCGCACGGCGTGTGCCAGGGCCTCTTTGAGGAGGTGCTGCTGCTGCTCCAGCCGCTCTCCCTGCTGCCCTTCAGCCTGGACCTCCTCTTCGAGCACCGCCTCCTGCAGATGGGCAAGGAGCAGCGGCAGCAGAAGGAGCTCCTCCGCACCCAGCAGGGCCTGGTCCTCTCCGCCCACTCCACCCTCCAGCTGATGAGGACCCGGGGCGGCAGCGGCAGCAGTAGCAGCGACCGGAGCTGGGGGGCCGAGGAGGACCCGGGGCGGCACCGCGTGGAGGCGGAGGAGGAGGAGGGCCGAGCCAAGGGTGTGGGGGCCCCCAGCGGAGGTGGCAGGAAGGAGGAGGAAGAGGAGGCGGTGGTGGAGTGCAGAGAGGGCCCGGAGGCCGCCGCAGCCGCCGCCGCGGAGCTGAGGAAGGGCAAGCAGGCCAGCTGGTGGTACCAGCTCATGCAGAGCTCCCAGGTCTACATCGAAGGGTCGGCGGCAGAAGGTGCTCGCTTCATCCGCTCCGAGCGGAAGAAGAAGGTGGGCACGGGGGTGGCGGCACTCAAGCAGCAGGCCGAGGCCAGGAAGGGGCCGCCCCCGAGGGAAGGGGTGGTGGAAGGGGCCGAGGCCTGCCCCATCACAGAGGAGGGACCCGTCCACGAGGTGCCCCGCGCCAAGGCCGCCCCGGAGCCCGCCCAGAAGCCGGAGCCCTCGGTCAAGGAAGAGGTGAAGGAGAAGAGCCGCCCCTTCTGGATGGGCAGCCCGCCAGACTCGGAGCTCACAGAGCTGAAGGGCACCAGGGAGAAGGAGCGCGGGCCAGCCCCGAGCCACGGGGTCCCGGAGCAGAGCAGCGCCTGCAGCCCCGAGAGCAGCCAGCCCAAGTGGGGGCACCTCTTCGGCTCCCGGAAGGCCACCAAGGAGCCCAAGCAGACCGGCAGGTGAGGAGGGGGAGGGGAGGGGAGGGGGCTCAAAGGCGGCCCTGCTCTGGAAGGGAGGGTGTGGCCTGCTTGCTTGTGGGGGGCCCCTGTTTTCCCTTTAAACCACCCTCTGTGTATGTAAACGTGGTAGTTTTCTGCTGCCACCAGGAATTAAGAATTCCACAATCTGTCTCTGCTGGTAGTATGACCCAGGGTCTGGGCACTTCAGAGGACTATGTGGCCCTGAGGAAGGACTGTACTGATCTTTGGGATACATTTAAACAAAAATCAATTTATTGAATAAAGAACAAAATAGGTTTCTGGCTATCTTGAACTGTTTCTGGGGAAAGGAACTTGTAAATACAGGGGTCATTTCGGGGGGATCGCGAGGATCGCCGTTCCCCCGGGTGAGGTGCGGGGGGCGGGGCACACGACGAAGCCCCGCCCCCTGCTTCCGGTCGGGGTAAAATGGCGATTTGACGCACCCTGTAAGTGCTCAGGGTGGACGGGTGTTCCTTACAGCAGTTTGGACTGTATTTTGGTCCAACGCGGCTTCCCCCAGGCAGGGGGAATGACTGGCAGCCATCAAGACCCAAGAGAGAGTTGAGATTGGTGTGATCAAGTCTCGGAGGAGGCTTGTATTACACTTTGATCCCCTCTCCTGAAGCGGGCGAGCGCATTCAGGGGGTGTGGCCTCATGACATACTTCCGGTGATGTCAGGGGGTATGGCATATGCTAATGAGTTATGCTAATGAGTTCCCCTAGCTCTTTTTCTATGAAACGACCCCTGTGTAAATATAACTGGCCAGGTGTCGCACACCGTCTCTCAGACACCAGAATTCCACGCTGACGGGCTTCTCTCTCTCATATAGGTAGCCACACTGGCTAAGCTCTTTGTCTTGGGCACACACGATAAACCATTTGTCTAACCACACAGTTTAGACACTACTTGTTTCTTTGCCATATGTTTAGAGTCACACCGACTCTCTTCATAGCTCTTCCACACTTCACTTTCCAAAGACACACACACAGAACTCTCTGTCATAAAACACACACACAGACTCCTCTCCGAACATCTCTCCTCCCACAGCACACTCATCTCCCCCTATCGCCCTGCAGACACCCCCCCCCAAACATGGAATCATTAGAGGGGGGTTCTGGGCAGGGAGACTCTCGTGATGGTCTGAGGGACGCCGCTGAGGTAAACCTCTTGCTTGACCGGCAGCCTTCTTCCCAGGATGCCATCTGGCTGGCTGAGCCTGGACCGCTCCGTGTTCCAGCTGATGGCCCAGACCGTGGGGGCCGGCGTGTGGAAGGAGGCCGCCTCGGAGCCTGAACGGGGCCCGGCAGACTCCACCTCTTCTTGCCCCAAGCAGCAGCAGCCGCCCCCGGAGAGGAACCTGCCCCCGGAGACACCCTGGTGAGTGGAGTCAGGGCAGGGGCAAGCGTGTGTGTGTGTGTGTGTGTGCGGGGGAAACAGTGCCCCCTGGGCTCCGTTGCCAGCCGCTTGGCATCTCAGCCGGGCTTGCCGTCAGACGCTGCACACCCTCGTCGGAGGGGTCAGCCACAGGTGGAATGCCCAGCAGGGAGCAGCGTGGCTCCGAGGTCCAGCCATGTGGCCCGGAGGGAAGGCCTGGGGAGGGATGGGAGCTCGGCATGGACTTCTCTGGGTCCAGAGCCCTGGGAGTGGAAGGGAGGAGGGCTGGGGGGACATCAGAAGAGCCTTGCTGGGTCAGACCAGGGAGGGTCCATCCAGTCCAGCATATCCTGTCTCACACAGGGCCCAACCAGTCCCTCTGGAGGGCCAGCAACAGGGCAGAGAGGCCGAGGTCTTCGCCTGATACGGACACCAGAAGAGCCCTGCTGGGCCAGATCAGGGAGGGTCCCTCTAGTCCAGCCTCCCGTCTCACACAGGGGCCAGCCAGTTCCTCCGGAGGGCCAGCAACAGGGCAGAGAGGCCGAGACCTTCCCCTCTGAGAAGGAACACCAGAAGAGCCCTGCTGGATCAGACCACTGAGGTCCACCTAGTCCAGCATCCCGTCTCACACAGGGGCCAACCATTTCCTCTGAAGGGCCAACAACAAGGCAGAGAGGCCGAGGCCTCCCCCTGAGAAGAGCCCTGCTGGGTCAGACCAGGGAGGGTCCATCCAGTCCAGCATCCCTTCTCACACGGGCCAGCCAGTTCCTCTGGAGGGCCAGCAACAGGGCAGAGAGGCCGAGGCCTCATCCCTGATAAGAACCTCAGGAGAGCCCTGCTGGGTCAGACCAGTGAGGATCCATCTAGTCCAGCCTCCTGTCTCTCACACAGGGGCCAGCCAGTCCCTCTGGAGGGCCAACAGCAGGGCATAGAGGCTGAGGCCTTCCCCTCTGAGAAGGACACCAGAAGAGCCCTGCTGTATCAGAGCAGTAGTCTATCTAGTCCAGCATATCCTGACTCACAAGAGGGGCCGGCCAGTTCCTCTGGAGGGCCAACAGGCAGGCAGTATAAGCCGAGGCCTTCCCTTGACGCTGCTTCCCAGCTCTGGGATTCAGAGTCTTGCTGCCCCTGGACGTGGAGGCTCCCTTTAGACACCGTGGCTAGTGGCAGTTGATGGGGGGCAGACTACTCTCGAGCAGCAGGGCCCTTCTGAAGTCCCCCCCCCCAATTGCTCTCTGCTCTTTGAATCTGTCGAGCCCTTTTCAAGCCATCTGTGCCGGTGGCCATCACTGTCTCCTCTGGCAGCCAATTCCACATCTCAGTCACGCTCTGTGTAAAGTCATGTTTCCTGTTGTCTGTCCTGAACCTACTGCCCGTCAACTTCGCTGGATGCCCTCGAGTTCTAGGCTTTGGGGAGAGGGAGGGGAAAGTCCTCCTTGTCAGCTCTCCACACACACCCCCCCCCCCCCCGTGCATGATTTTATAAACCTCCATCCTGTCGTCGTCGTCTCCCCCCCCCCCCCGGGTCATCTCTTTTCTGAACTGGAAACGACGGGGCCATCCAAGGCTCTTCAGCCTTTTCTCGTAGGAAAGGGGCTCCCGCTGCTTAAGCCTCTTGGTGGCCCTCTGCTGCCCTTTCCCCAGCTGTCCTGCAGTGTCCCTTTTGAGTTGCGGCCACCAGAACGGCTGCACCGAGACTCTATCTGAGGGGCGTCCCAGTAGTGGCCGTGAGGTCAGGGAGCGAGCGAACGCCTTCAGCAGGCCTGCCAGGGTTTGCCACCAAGCTCCTTGGCTGGGCGTGGCTCCCCCATACCTCGCCAGGGCGCCCGCCTCCTCTGCCTGACGGGGCCCTCATGGCTCTCTGCTCTTCTTCCCCAGCGAGGTGAAGGCCCTTTGCCACCACATCGCCACGGAGGCCGGGCAGCTGAGCTTCAAGAAGGGAGACGTCCTGCGCGTGTTGGGCAAGGTGGACGCCGACTGGCTGCGGTGCCGCCGAGGAGCAGAGAGCGGGCTGGTGCCCATCATGTACGTCACGCACATGGAAGACGAGGACTATTGACGGGACGGGGCGCGAGGCCCCGGAAGCACAGCCCCCCCCGCCTGCTCCGGCCAGCCGCCCGGCGGAGCGGTGGTGGACAAGACTTGCCTTCTCCCTCTCCTGTGCCCTGCTCCGTGGGGGCGGCCGGCAGGGGGGCCGTGTTGCCCAGCACCATCGTGCATGCTCTCTCTCGCGCTCCGTCTGGGACCCCATGGTGCCCCCTCTCTCCTCTCCACCAGCTCCATCTCCGGCCTTCATCCCGTGTCAACATGAGGCTGCAGGGACCGAGACAGCCGGGGTTCGACGGGGCGGCCTGTGTCCAGCCACAGCCCCCAGCATGCACTGCTCCTCTTCCATCGGTGCCTGCGGGCGGGGCGGGGTGGGGGGCCTCTGCTGCCGGTCGCCGGAAGCTCTGCTCTAGAACTCTGTGCTGACTTATACTAACACAAGGACGGTGCCGCGGGGGCCCGTGGGAGCTGGGCAGGGCGGGGGCCCGTGGGAGTCGTCCAGCCAGTGTCTGTGTCTGTGTGTCGTGGTTTGGTGGCAGTCGACAACTGTTCTGTGGTAGAAGTAGCGGGTTTGTGGGAATTGCCCCCCATCGAGGGAACTGGGGGTTTAGGGGGGAGTGGCGGTATGGGGATGGGGGAGGGGACAGTGCTTCCAGCCAGAGTGGGCCAGTAACCCCCCCCCCCTCTTTCTGGGCAAATGGCTATGGTTTTTAAGGTGTTTAAAAGTGACGGACAAGCACAGCAGCGGGAGGGCCCTGGAGGCCACCGGCCCGGTGGAACTGCCTGCCACGTGATTTTGAAGGAGGGTCTTCCGGGGGGTGGGTGGGAGTCATTTACTTCTGTGCTGTGTTCCATGCCCACTTAGGGGACAAGTTGTGTATGGAGGGGGGGGGGCAGCCCTCAGACACACACACCCCCGGTCTCAGTGTAGCTAACGCGACAGTATTATGGCCGAGGCCAGCCAGTGCGTAGCGTCTGGGCAGGGGCCTCCCCTCCCCCCCCCGCCGGTCCCTGCCCGGGGCGCCTCTGACCTTGCAAGGTTTGCTCCTCTGTGTCCATATGGCTCTTGCAGAGATGGCGCCACTATTTAATTTGTACTTTTGGCGTTAGAACAGGGTGTCTCGCCTTTATTTATTTCTTTATTTATGATGCACATTAATTAAAAAAGAAGGTGCTGACGACGAGCCGCTCTCCGAAGTCGTGACTGGGGACGCCACCCTGGGCTGCCCACGGAGTACCCCACCCCACCCCCACCCGTCCGAAGCGGGCATGTGCAGGGCTGCAAGTGACGCCGGTTGCAGAGGACGGGAGAGACCCTTGCTGAGGCCGGAGGGGAGGAAGACTCGGCGTGGGGTGGGGCTGCTCGAGAGTAGCATGCCCCGAGAAGGTCCAGGAGGGGGGCCACTGGTGGACAGGCCTGGACAGGAAGGGATGTGTCCCTGGAGGTCCTGCCTGCATCGGTCCGGTTTTCCTTCCCTTAGCCCCACCTGGGTGCCGTTTGCCCTGAGATGCCACCAGGGGGCATTTGGAGAGCTTCAAGAAAAAGCAGCAGTTGCTGCTGTGCGTGGCTGAAGGCGCCTTGAAGCGCCGGCCAGGGGTGCTGCTGCTGCTGATGCTACTGCAAAGAGGGCTGCTCTCAGGGGCGTTCAGCCAGGTCTTTGTGGGGATGGCTGTGGGGGGGGGGAGACCCCTGACCCCCTCCCTTGTCAGATAGCTTCAGGACAGCCAGGCGGCAGCTTCTTGGGATGCGTGGCCTCTCCCCTGGCCCCTCTCTGTATCCCCCTGCTGCAGGGGAAGGAAGGAAGAGCCCCTCCCTGGCGCTCCGCAGCCTCTGTCCAGATGGGGGTAAATGAGCCCCTCTCCTACCCAGGCGGGGTCAGTCCTGGAGGTGCAGCAGGCCTGAAGGGGGGGCGGGAGCTGCCTGCTGCTTTTCCGTCTCAGGTCCTGTCATGATTTGCTGTGGGGAGCAGAAATAACCCATTTGCTCCCACGGCTCAAAATGTGGCAAAAGGGGGATCCCCCCCCCCCCATTGACCCCCCCCTTGTGAGCCCGGGCTGGCCGCCAGTTCCCTTCTCTGACCCTGACTTCTCCCGGGCCTTACTTGGCAGGGGGGGGGGGGGCTCGGCTTTCTTAGACAGCTGCCTGGTACTGAATCAGAGGGCGGCCGGGCATCCCAGCCTCTGACCGGAAGCTGCTCTCCGGGGCCGCTGGGAGTGGCTGGCTGATGAAGGGAAAGGCTGGTCTTTTTCTGGCCTTTCCCAACAGCTCAGCCCCCTCCCCAGACGCCCCCTCCCTCCGAGAGCCCAGGTGCTCTTGGGTTGCTCAGAGCTGACAAAGAACTGGTCCGACCCCAATCTCAAAGGCATGACGGACGGACAGACGGACGGCCTGCCAGCATCTTCCCCATCCTGTCTGTCTGTCTGCCTGGGGGGGGAGAGTTTGGGGGCTTCCCCCGGCACAAAGAGAGGGGCCCAGTTTCTGGGGGGGGGGGGGAATCTGGAGATGGGGCTGGGGAAGCAGCCTTCTTCTATGGCAGGTGGCCGGGCGTCAGCTTCTCCTCCGGTGTGCTCCGGCCCAGGGCGTCGTAGGTCAGGTGGCCGTAGGTGCGGCCAAAGCGGAACTTGTAGCCTAGAAGCAGCAGCAGAAGCCAGAAGGTGTGAGAGGAGTGGGGCAAGGGAGGCTCTATATTCTTCATGCTTGGGGGAGTAACAGTGGGAGGGCTTCTGGAGTTCTGGCCCCACTGGTGGACCTCCTGATGGGCACCTGGTATTTTTGGCCACCGTATGACACAGAGTGCTGGACTGGATGGGCCATTGGCCTGATCCAACATTGGCTTCTCTTCTGTTCTTATGAATTAGATAAGCATATGGAGCAGAAGTCCACTAGTGGCTTGGGGAGGGGGGCAACAGTGGGAGGGCTTCTGGTGTCCTGGCACCACTGGTGGACCTCCTGATGGGCAACTGGTATTTTTGGCCACTGTGTGACACAGAGTGCTGGTCTGGATGGGCCATTGGCCTGATCCAACACTGGCTTCTCTTATGTTCTTATAGGAACTCTCAGTCTGGGGCAAGGGATGCTCTGTATTCTTGGTGCCTGGGGGGGTGGCAACAGTGGGAGGGCTTCGGGAGTCCTGGCCCCACTGCTAGACCTCCTGATGGCCCCTGGTATTTTGGGCCACTGTGTGACACAGAGTGTTGGACTAGATGGGCCAATGATCTGATCTAACACCGGCTTCTCTTATGTTCTTATCCTTTATTGGATGCTGACAAGGGGGGGGGGGGGGGGGGCTTGAGGTGTGTGAGTGCCAAATGCCAAGGCCCTCCTTCTCCCCGGCCAGTCGCCCCACTGTACTTTTGAGACCCGACCCTCAGGAGGCTGAGCCCTCTAGGGAGTGTTAGGCCAGACTCGCCACCTGTGCCTCCTCCCAGGATAAATAGCCCAAGGCCAAAGCAGCAGCAGCAGCAGCAGCAGAAGCAGAGACCCTTTGAGGGTGGAGACACGGGTGTGTGTGTGGGGTCTTCATAGCCTGGCCCCCCGGGAGGCTGAATCAGGACTGAGGCCAAGGGAAGCCCACTCCCCCGCTGAGGCCTGAGGGAAACCTGGGGCTGGAGGCCCTGAAACCCAGAGCAGCCTGGCCCCCTCCCTCGCGGTGGGGCTGCCAGGCTGAGACCGGCCAGCACGGACGGACCCCACTTTGGGCTCTGCCGGTCTGCCCTTGGGGTTCGAGGCAGGCACGGGAGGCGGCCCCGGCTGAAGGGAGCAGGAGGCAGTCCGGGGAGGCCTGGGGCGATGGCCCAGCCACGCACACACACACACCCCGGCTCACCCGGCACGTAGCCCTGGTAGTGGGGCAGGAGGCCCTTGTCTGTGGGGTAGGTCTTCACCACCAGTGGCGGGAGGGCTCGTCCGTCGCTCCTCCTGTGGGCGCCGCCCTCCAGAGAGGCCTCCTGCTGGTGTTTCCGAAGCGTCTGTCGAAATTCCGCCCAGGCCTGGCGGGACAGGGTTGGGTAGCTCGCCCCGATCAAATAGCGGGCCCGGGGGACGAAGCCCGTGAAGCCTGCGGGGGTCACACAGAGGGTTACAGCCGGCACGGAAGCCCCTGGGCACCAGTGCTGAAGCCAGGGCCGGCGGCACTTCTGGGAGCTGCCCTGCCAGCCGGTCTTGGCCCCCCTGGAAAGTGGCCGACCTCAGGGTCCCTGCTGGAGGGGGGGGAGATGTGGGGCAGGGACGCTTCCCCCCTCCCCCGTGGACCCTCCGTGGAGCCTCACCCGAGATGAAATATTTCTGGGGGCCACCATCCTCCACTGCAGCAGGCGCTGGGTGTGGCTTGGACGCACAGCTGGGCCCTCGGGGCGAAGCGGCCAAGCGAGGCTTCTCCTCGCCAGGGGGGAGCTGGGGGCAGAGAAGCAGCGGGGCTGCGGGTGAGGCAAAGAGCTCCAGAGAGCAGCAGCCCAGCCGGTCCCCAGGAGAACTGCCGGGTCTTGAGTCCGGCAGCACCGTATTTGCAGGGCATGAGCTCCCGAGAGCCAGCGCTCTGAGGGTCTGAGGAAGGGAGCGCTGAGTCCTCTGACGGCTCGTCCCCTGACAGAGCTGTTAGTCTCTCGGGCGCTCCCAGGTTCCTTCCTGTTTAGGGTTGGTCACGTGACCCACTCTGGGGTGCCATGTGGGGCCCTTAAAGCAACTCCCTTCCCTCTCTTGCTGAGCCTTTGCGCGTGAACGTCAGGGAGGGGAGGGGGGTGCAGGACGGAAATGGACGCATGAAGCCCTTCCACATGGGGCTCCGTGGCAGAGCATCTGCTTGGCACGCAGGAGTCCCCAGCTTCACTCCTTGGCCCCGCTAGTTGAAAAGGACTGGGGAGCCGGTGACGGGAAAGGCCTTTCTCTGCCTGGGACCTTGGAGAGCCGTTGCCAGTCTGAGGAGACCAGACCGAGGTCTGATGGAGCAGAAGGCAGCTTCCGGCCTTCACGTGGAAGAGGCACCAGGCAGGAGAAGTCCCGCCCCAAGCCCTTCCCCACTGCATCCTTCACGGAGACCTTCCTTGTCCCCTCCCTCCCCCCTTCTGATGGGGGTATAAAGACGCAGAGGTCTCCAGTCCCGACTCCTCTCTGATGAAGAGGCCTTTGAGTCTTGGAAGCTTGTACCCCTTTTGGTCTCCAAGGAGCGACTGGATTCGAATCTAACTGTTGTTTTTAAACTGGAGTCCAATTGCAGGGGTGCGAACGGCAACTCTGTTGATACCCTGCTGGTGTCAGCAGCGGGCGGGCGAGGCGAGCCCTCTTTTCTGTGAAAGGAAATCATCGCAGTTCTGCCAGCCTCCGAGGGGGGCGACCAAGAGGAGGAGGGGTTTGGAGCCCCTTCCTTCCTTCCTTCCTTCCTTTTCCCGAAAAGTGATGAACCCCGGGAGGTGCAGCGATGGCTGCAGGCACAGGTGTCTTCTTCTAAAGGGGATGAGGGAGACTTGTGGGTGTGAGAGGGGTGTGTGTCCGCCGATAGCTACTGGCCTTTGCACCCAGAGGCCAGGAGGGGGGGGCTGGGCTGGCCAGCCGTGGGGGAGCTTTGATGTCATCTAGGGGCACCTGGCGGGCCACGGGCTGCTGGACGGCGGGGGGGGGGCAGCCTGGGCCAGGAGGACATCCCTGACCTTGACACACCCTTTACCCGGGTCCGGTCTCCTAGGCCCTTGGATCGACGGTGCCCGAGGCTCAGCAGGCCAGGCAGAGGCCTCCCTTGGCCAAGGCCCCAGGACCCCCCAGCCCCCCCAGCCTCCGCCTGCCTGCGTAACCGTCACTCACGTCAACCTCCGGCGTGACATCCTGTGGAGTCAGTGCGACTGGGCGTGCCTGCCTCCCACCTGCGCCCCTCACCAGCTGCCTGGCAAACTCCTGCCCGGCCTCCTTGCAGATCTGGCTGTAGGTCTTGGCAAAGTAGTGCTGTGCCCGGGGGATGAACCCTGCCACAAAACACACGCAGGAGGAGGTCGCTGAAGGGGTGGGGGGAGTTGTCACAGAAGAGTCTTGAAGGGGGCTGCTGGCTAGAGCTGCCGGGTCTTCCCTAGCCACTGGCGGGGGGGGTTCCCTCTCAGCGGTGGAGTCCTGTGAGTAGGAATGTGAGCTACTTTTTGAGCTACTGGCAGTAAAGTTGTGAGCGAGTGATTTGGCTACTGCATCAATTAGCTTGCACTGGAGCCGTCCTTCCTGGGCTAAGATAAAAATGTGTGAGCCAGAGGCTAAAAAACTGTGAGCTAGCTCACACTCACTCAGCTTAGAGGGAACATGGGGGGGGGGGTTAGGCTCAATGCTCCCTCTAAGTTGTGGAGTCCTGTGAGCAAAAATTCTTCTTTGTGACCTCCTGGCATTAAAGCTGTGAGCCAGCGATATGGCTGCTGCATAAACTAGTTTGCTCTGGAGCCCCATCCTTCCTAAGCGAAGACAAAAATGTGTGAGCCGGAGGCTGAAAAACTGTGAGCTAGCTCACACTAACTCAGCTTAGAGGGAACACTGGTTAGGGTCGCCAAATTCAGGTTGGGAAACTCCCAGAGATTTGGGGGTGGAGCCCGGGGGGAGGGCGGGGACTTCAGTGGGGCACCATGCCACGGAGTCCACCTTCCAAAGCATCCCTTGTCTCCAGGGGAACTGATCTCTGCAGTCAGGAGAGGAGCTGCAATTCCGGGGAATCCCCAGGTCCCTCCTGGAGGCTGGCCCCCCTCCTGCCACGCACACCAAGGCTTCTGGTTGCTAGTGAGGGTGGGCTGCAGGTTCCACTCTGGCGCAGCCTCTTTAGAGGGCAGGGGCACTCAAGGCTGCTTACGGAGGAGATGAGCCCCAAACCACACTATACAATCCAAAGAGCCCCATTGGGCTGCGGCCGCCCAAACTCCGTCTCATGAGGACTGCAGGGGGAGCAAAAGGCCCTCCCTGCCAGCTAGGGTGGCCCTCAGCAGGCACCCGCCAAGAGGAGAAATGGAGGGACAGGAGCCCTTCAGATGGAGCGCTGCAAGTGTAGAGGGGCTGCCACGGGAAAGGCCCTGACGGACACCCACATAACTCACAGCTTCTGGGCCGGACTTCCTGGGAGGCTGATGGCCCCTCCCATCACCCCTTACATTTCCATGGGCTCTTCTGGTTGCCCGGACAGAGTGGCACGATTGGGCAGCCCTTCTTTCCTGCCTGCCAGCCAGCCAGCCCGCCCACCCTCCCCCATCTGGCAGAGGTCACCCTAACTCGTGGCCACGCAAGCACTCGACCTCCCTGGCCCCAGTGGTTTGCCCTTACACAGAACAGACTCTTCAC
Source organism: Gekko japonicus (assembly GCF_001447785.1). Classification (NCBI taxonomy): domain Eukaryota; kingdom Metazoa; phylum Chordata; class Lepidosauria; order Squamata; family Gekkonidae; genus Gekko; species Gekko japonicus. The sequence goes on along the minus strand of NW_015162030.1, from coordinate 149,322 downwards.
CTTACCTACAGGTGCCTCACCTGTATATCCTGGGATCGTGCAGCAACTGAACAGGCTGGCGTTTGCCCCATGGCCCTCTCCAACACCCTCCTCCGGGAGGTCAAGGTGGGCACGGGGGCACCAGTTGGGCTGCAGAAGACGCTGGCCGTGGCACGCCCCCTCCGGGCCGGTGAGCTGCTGCGAGGTGAGCTTCCCGTAGGTCTGGCCCAGGGCAAACTTGTAGTGGGGGCAGTGCCCGGCGTAGCTGCAAGGACCCCCGGGGTGAGAGCACAGCCTGGATCTGACCCCCCAGGGGATTAGCCCCCCCAGCCTTTCCCCGGCACCTGCCCCCCCTCCCATCATATCCTGCAGTGGGCACCCAGGGTTCCCCACCCCTTGGGCAGTGAAGCAGTGCTAGGGTTAACGAGGCAGCTGTGGTGCCTCCTTGATTAAGGGCAGGGGGGAAATAATTGTCCTGAAGTCCTCCCTGTGGGGGGTGGGAGGTATGGGGTTAAATCCCCCACCCCCACCCCGTATCAAAGCTGAATGCAAACTGGGCCTCCCAGTGGCTGCTAACAGCTTTGGGGCGGGGGGGGGGAGCCACCAGGATGCCTACGCTGCCACGGAAGCTCCCTGGGTGACTGTGGGCCAGTCACAAACCCTTGGCCGAGCCCACCTCGCAGGACCATTGTGAGGATAACATGGGGAACAATGTAAGCGGCTTTGAGTCCTTGCTGGGGAGAGAATAGACGCCTGAGCTGTTCCCATAGGGAGGGGACTCCTGTGACCACTGCAGCCTTTTGCTCGGGGCCTCCCCCGGCCATCTCCTCCCTCCCGCTTCCCATTCTGCTCCCAACGCAGCCTCCCTTGCCCCCCCCCCTCGGGTGAGGCCCTGCCTCAGTCTCCTCCGCGGAGCCTCTGCACCTTTGCAGGCAGGATGCTGCCCTGCCGCCTCTCAGGGAGTCAACAGTGTTGTTCCCGCGGCCTCTCAGTGCTCCGGCCAACTGATGCAGCCGCTCTAGGATGACTGAGAAGCAGCAGAGACGTCCAAAAGTACGTTAAAGTACGGGGGGGGGGGGGGGGGAGAGAGAGGAGATAACTACGACCCAAATTCAATACCCCAGGTCCCCATGCCGATCCTCGTGGGACCCAGGCCCACGTCCCACCATTGTGAGAACTGTCCACCGATTCCCACGGCCTGCTCCCTGCCCTTTGGCCAAGGTCCAGTCCTTGTTTGCTCTCCGGCAAGAAGTTAAAAGCAACAATACAATTAATGATTCCAAACAAATGAGTAGGATCCAAGGGCGCGTGTCCTCTTCTTCTGTGGCTGCTAAGCTGACCCTGGAGACTTTGGTGTGGCGACTTCCCAAAAGGCAGCTGGTCACCGTTAAAGCAGGAACCAGAGGGGCTCAGATGAAAAGACAGGAGTCCAGGGCGTTGGCAGGTCCTGATCTTCTGCTCTCAATGACCGGCAAATCTGTCTGAGCGCTTCAGGGTGGGGGTCCTCCCTCGATGGATGGCCTGTCACGGGGGGGGCTCTTCTGAGCACTGCGCCCCAGTGTGGTGCTGCCTGTCCCACGTGGCGGGTCCTACAGGCAAGGCCGTTGCCTGGTGGAGGCCTGCGGTTGGCAGGCAGCAGGCAGAGAGGGTCTGGCCCTCCTCCTCCTCCTCCGGTGCAGAGGGGATCATTCCTTCTTTAGCATCCTGCCTCATAAGGAGACCTGGCGGACCTGGGCAAGCCCCTCCCCCTTCCTTGGCCAGGGTTGCCACCTCCATGACGGGGGGGGATTCCTGGAGAGTGGGGAGGGCATCATGGCAGAGCGCCCACCTTCCCCAGCAGCTACTTCCCCCCGGTTCTGAGTTCGGGAGACCTCCAGGCGGCACCCGGAGGATGGCAGCTCTGCGGTTAGCCCAGATGCCCCCCCCCGTCAGGTCCCTGCCGTGTCTGCGTGGCTCCACCTTCTCTGTCTGGGGTGGTCGCCAAGAGGGGGCCGGCCGGGGCGCCCCCGTCTCGGGAGACTCCCCGCCAGCCGCAGAGCGCGAGGGTCGCTGTCGTCGAGGGCTGCCCAGGCGGCACCGCAGGAGGGATGGGGGGATGGATGGATGGGGGGGGGCTCTTCCTTCCCCACGAGAGGCCCCTCCCCTCCCCTCGGCCCGGCTCCCGCCTCCCAAG
>NW_015162030.1:127894-146661 GCF_001447785.1 Gekko japonicus | reverse complement strand
GGGGGGGTGGATAGGCGCTGTCTGGAGCCACCCTAGCTGCCCTTCAGGCCAGACAGCTGTGCAGGAGGAGGACCTGGCGCCTTCCCCACACCTCCTCCGCCTCCTCCTCCTCCTGCGGCTGCTCAGGGGCCCTGGGCCGGAAAGGGGAGGGGGGCCTTGCCGGTAAGTTGGGGGAGGACCTAGCCCCGAGATGCCCCACTGGAGCGACAGGCCTGGATTGCCCACTCCTCCTCCTCCCCCACCTGCAGCCCGCTGGGCGACCTTGGGCCAGTCCCGGTTGGCTCAGAACTCTCTCAGCCCCGCCCGCCTCACAAGGTGCCTGTTGGGGGGAGAGGAAGGGCGGGCGACGGGAAGCCGCCACTCTGAGACTCCCTAGGGTAGAGAGAGAGAGAGAGAAATAATCTCTTCTTCTTCCTCCTCCTTCTCCTCCTCCTCCTCCTCCTCCTCCTCATATCCAGATGTTTTGTCATATGTCCTCCTCCTGGCTTGGTTTATGCCTCAGCGTGGCTGCAGGCCCCGGGTGGGGGAAGCGGAGGAGCAACCAGCCAAGCCCTGCTGCACATACAGGCTGGCTGGCAGGCAGGCAGGCAGGCAGGCAGGAGTCGCTGGGAGCGGGCCAGTGAGACTCATCAGGATGCTTGGCCAAGGGGGTTGGCTGGGTGGGGGTTGGAAGGCAGGTCTCCCCCGGAGCCTGGGTCAACCTTTTCACCCTCCCACAACTCTGGAGGTCGGTTCAGGTGGGCTAGCCGTGCAGGTCTGAAGCCACAGAGCACAGTTGGAGCCCAGGGGCACCTTGAAGACCCACAGAGGCTTGTTCACGGTAGACACTTGCTTGTGCCGGCACACTTCCTCAGATACACATATCTCTAACCCAGAATTAAACTTTGGTTGTCTTAAAGGTGCCCCTGGGCTCCAACAGCCCTTGAGGCTGAAACTGGCTGTCATGCGTGCAAAACAATAACTCTTTTCCCTTCCGCACCCCCAAGTTTGTGGTGTTATGTCTGTTTATATGTTTTATTTGAACTGTTGTACCTACAGATTGATCAATTTTTAATTTTTTTTTCCCGATTGATAGGCCGCCCTCCCCGCGAGCGGGCTCAGGTCAAGACAGGTTGCTGTGTTTGTCTATAGCAGTAGACAAGAGTAACAGTCCAGTAGCACCTTAAAGACTTAACAAAATTAGTGGCAGGGGAGGAGTTTTTGTGAGTTATCTGAAGTGAGCAGTGTCTCACGAAAGCTCCTACCCTGCCACAAATTTTGTGAATCTTTCAGGTGCTGCTGGACTCTTGATCTTTTAACAACATAAGAGAAGCCAAATGTTGGATCAGGCCCATGGCCCCTCCAGTCCAACACTCTGTGTCACACAGTGGCCAGAAATACCAGGTGCCATCAGGAGGTCCAGCAGTGGGGCCAGGACATTAGAAGCCCTCCCACTCTTGCCCCCCTCCCCCAAGCACCAAGAAGACAGAGCATCCCTTGCCCCAGACATAAGAACAGAAGAGAAACCAATGGTGGATCAGGACAATGGCCCCTCAAGTCCAACACTCTGTGTCACATAGTGGCCAGAAACACCAGGTGCCATCAGGAGGTCCAGCAGTGGGGCCAGGACACTAGAAGCCCTCCCACTGTTGCCCTCCCCCCCAAGCACCAAGAATACAGTGCATCACTTGCCCCAGAGCCCCTATCTGTACCTTGTGGCTAATAGGGGCCACTGATGGACCTCTGCTTCATATGCTTATCTAATTCATAAGAACATAAGAGAAGCCGATGTCAGATCAGGCCGATGGTCCCTCCAGTCCAACACTCTGTGTCACACAGTGGCCAGAAATACCAGGGGCTATCAGATGGTCCAGCAGTGGGGCCAGGGCAGTAGAAGCCCTCCAATTGCCATTGTACATATACTTTATTTTAGTCGTCTTTAATGTTAAAATCTTTCAATGTTTGATGTTTGGTGGCTTGGGGATCCTATTTGGGTGGGGGGGGGACGTGGAATAGAAATATTTCAAGTAAATGCAAAATAAATGTTGGCCAGTGTATGAGACGGGATGCTGGACTTGACGGGCCCTCCCTGATCTGATCCAGCAGGCTCTTCTCAAATGGCCAGCCGGTGGCGCTACCTCCCTGCTAGAGGAACCGTTTTCCTGGGGTGCGCGGGGGGGGGGGGGGGGGGGAGACCCTGTCACTTCAGGGCAAGTGTTGGGTGATAGTGAGATGTTGAAAAAATGGTATTTAGCAGAGATAATATAGTCCAGCAGAGCCAGAGTAAAATAATTCAGACTGAGAGTCCATGTGTGATTAAAATATAAAGTTTTTACTAAATTCTAGCATGGGAAGGGTAACTGGGATGAAAATAACAACAGAGCTAAATCGGCTACATCCTTACTCTACAAAGACAAAACTAGAAGAGAGATTATGGCTGCTCTCCTTCTTCTTCAGAAACACCAAACAAAGACGGGAAGAGAAGCCATAAAATGCTAATACACCTTGACACTTTAGTCCCAATCATATCCCTCGATCAGGGAGAAAATTCCCGGGCTTCCTACAGCTAAAGAACATTGGTTACATGAGGAACATGTGACTTCCTGTGAGTAACATAAACAAACATTTAACCCCAGATGTACTGAGTGTTTTCAACTTGTAATTCCCAACAGCAAGGCCAAAGGACTGCGTTCCCACCTTCTCCTGTGGCCCGCTTCTTCCAGTTAAAATTCTGATGGGAGCCCTTGGCCCTAGTCTGTAGCAACAGGAGAGAGTCGCAGGAGTTCATCTTCTCCGTTAACAACAGAGTCAAGCAGCAACCCCAAGGAAATAGAATGGGTCAGGTGTGTGGGGGGGTGCACCCCGTGTTCCAAAACCTGCTATCTCTGTGCCTTGAAAAATGAAGAAGAGGAAGAGACTGGGTTTATACCCCGCCCTTCACCACCCAAAGGAGTCTCAGAGCGGCTGACAAACTCCTTCCCCTCCCCCTCCCCACAACAGACACCCTGTGAGGTAGGTGGGGCTGAGAGAGCTCTTGACAGAAACGGCTCTTTTTCAAGAACAGCTCTTATCAGAACTACGGCTTGCCCAAGGTCATCCAGCAGGTGCAAGTGGAGGAGTGGGGAATCAAACCCGTTTCTCCCAGATGAGAGTCCACGCACTTAAGCACGACACCAAACTGGATGCACAGAAGTCCCCTTCCCGCCAGCCTAATGCTGTGCCTGGGGCAGTATTTGGTGTAGCCAGAAGCTTTACCTGAAACCGGGGGGGGGGGGGGGTGTCTTGCAACAGACCCCGGAGTGATATGGATGCCCTTGGTTCTTTGCTTATGCAGAAGAAAACCAGTCTCTGAAAATGCTGAGCATGCCAGTCTTGAAATATGTTACCAATACATAGCAATATGCTGAACTCCTCCCTGGAATCAGGGAACAGGGAAGTAGCTGAAAATACCCAGGCCGAGAAGGAAGTTGCTCGGAGGGGGAAGGAAACAGTGCACAGATGGGGTCCCAAGGCGGCAGGTGGGATGGGGAAGGGGGGAAGGCCAAGCCGCCGCCGCGGAATCCTTCGGCCTCCAGAGTCTCCGAGTGGGCCGGAGGACCCTCATGTGAGCCTCTCTACCCGAAGGAGTCTCAGAGCAGCTGACAATCTCCTTTTCCTTCCCCTTCCCCACAGCAGACCCCCTGTGAGGTAGGTGGGGCTGAGAGAGCTCTGAGAGAACTGCCCTTGAGAGAACAGCTCTGAAAGAACTTACGAATGACCCAAGATCACACTGGCAGCTGCATGTGGAGGAGTGGGGAATCAAACCCGGTTCTCCCAAATTAGAGTCTGCACTCCTAACCACAACAAAGGCAAGAACCTTGGGTGGATCATCTTAGCTATATGTTCTCTCAGAAATAAATTGAATTTTCCAATCCATAAACTTCCATACTTCAGGATTAATTTGATAACCTAAAGCCTTTTTGCCATTTTGGCCATTCTTTTCCCAATTCTGCATCAGTTAATAACCAATATATCCATGAAACCAGATTCTACCTGTACCAATAAATGTTCAAATCTTATCTGCTTCTCAGACCTTTTTGTTTTCTTATTCGTAACTAAAAAGAATTTTAATCTGTAAATAACTGAAAATGTAGGATCTTATTACTTCCTAATTAAAGAATATCATCAAAGGGAGATGTGGGGTACCTCGTACATCTCAGACTCCCCCCATCCCTTCGAATGAGTAGGGCCAGAACTGGGTTTTAACGCCTTTCCCTGAACCACAGAAGACAAAGATGATGTAGGTGGAGCTAACTGGTAATAATGTAAGGTAATAGCTGCAGATCAGGGAATCAATATTATAATTACACCCACGTTGTACTTCTTATTAATCAGATCCAGACATTCACAGGTATTCTAACAAAACTCTGTTCCGTGCAAACCACAAGCGGGAATTCTCTTCCAGGATAAGCTGTGGAGCTGACCCTGCCCGGCAGGAAATAAGACAGGACATTTGCAAATTTTTAATGTGTTTGATTTGCTGGCCTGGATCCTTTGTGTCCAGTCTTTCTGCCTGTATTTCTGGCAGTGTTACAACAACCCACCTTGAAAGCTGCAGGTGAAATAGAGGCAGCAAATGTGATGAATCAAGGGTGGCTTTTCAGCAAATGAGTAATACAGATTGGAAATGGTGGGGGTGGGGGCGTCTGCTCATCACAACTTTTGCTCCGGGCTCCAGAGCAGGGTGATGAGATGGCCACCTTTGGAATGGGGGGGGGGGGGCCCCCCAAGGCTCCCCCCCACTCAGCTGCAGTGTTCCCTCTAAGATGAGTTAGTGAGAGCTAGCTCACAGTTTTTTAGCCTCCAGCTCACAGATTTTTGTCTTAGCTCAGGAAGGACGGCTCCCGAGCAAACTGATTTATGCAGTCCCCAAATCGCTCGCTCACAACTTTAAGGCCCGTAGCTCACAAAGTAGAATTTTTGCTCACAAGACTCCACAGCTTAGAGGGAACATTACTCAGCTGTGGCGTCCTGTGAGCAAAAATCCTACTTTGTGAGCTACCCGGCATTAAAGTTGTGAGTGAACAATTTGGCTACCCAATGTTCCCTCTAAGCTGTGGAATCTTGCAAGCAAACATTCCACTTTGTGAGCTACTGGCATTAAAGTTGTGAGCCAGCGATTTGGCTACTGCATAAATTAGTTTGCTCTGGAGCCATCCTTCCTGCGCTAAGACAAAAATGTGTGAGCTGGAGGCTAAACAACCGTGAGCTAGCTCACACTAACTCAGCTTAGAGGGAACACTGGCTACTGCATAAATTAGTTTGGTCCGGAGCACTCCTTCCTGAGTGAAGACAAAAAAACAGGTGTGGGCCAGAGGCTAAAGAACTGTGAGCCAGCTCACACTAACTCAGCTTAGAGGGAACACTGGTGCCGCCGCGCCCCCCCCCCAAGCAGTCCATCCTCATCTGGCTCTTTGCCCTTAAAAAAGAACAGCTCCCTCAAAATGTCCAGCGTGGGAGTAAGCAGCGAGGAAGCCACGCCCCAAAGCGTTCAGGGGGGTGAAGTCCCAGCAAGACCAAAGGGCTCCAGAAGGACCTCTTCAAAGCAGGTGGAAAGAAGGGGGGGGGGAGCACCGAAGGGCGGTTTGTGAAATCACGCATGATGGGAAGAAACGTTTTCTCTCACTCTTGTCACGCTAACCGTGGGGGTCACTCGACCAAGGGAGCAGTCAGTACCTGTTCAGGAAAGACAAACAGAAGCATTTCTGTACTCAGAAAGGAAGTGGCCTGTGGAACCCACTGCCACAGTATGTGGTGACCGACAGCCACCAAGGGGATTAGACAAAATCTCAGAAGAAAGGTCCTGCTGCAGCTGATGGGACCTCCATGCTCAGAGGCAGAGTCCTTCTGAATGCCACTTGGTGGTGGGTGACAAGGGCTGGCAGTGGATTGTGCCCATTCTTTGCTTCGGTCTGGGGTGGCCCTGGGAAGTGGGGCAGTCCCCCGAATGTCAGACCACTGGAACTTCCCCCATGGCTTTAATGGCCATTTGGCCCTGAAAGCTGCCCCACGGAAGGCCCAGCAAGGAGACTCCTGAGTGGCGGCTGTCTCAGCATTTCTCCTGCCCTACTCCCAGCCCCTGCTCTTGTTCCCTCCCCACTCCCCACCATGTAAGGTAAAAGGAAAGGTTCCCCTCCCTCAAAAGCCAGACAAATCCGATTCTAGGGTTGCGGTGCTCATCTGCATTTCCAAGCTGAAGAGCCAGCGCTGTCCGAAGACGTCTCCATGGTCATGTGGCCGGCATAACTAGACACCAAGGTGCACGGAACGCTGTGACCTTCCCACCGAAGCAGTACCTGTTTATCTACTTGTAATGTCTTGCTTTCGAACTGCTAGGTTGGCAGGAGCTGGAACCAGAGAGGAGAGCTCACTCCGCCATGCGGCACTTGGGTCTCAAACTGCCGAGCTACCGACTTTCTGGTCTGCAGCTCAGCGTCTTAACCACTTGAGCTTAACCCCACTATGTAGCAGGGTCTTTCCTGAGTTTTTTAAAACTGGTACGGGCTCACTCTGTGCAATCCGCCCTGGATCCCTGTGGAAAAGGTGGGCTATCAGCGACGTAAATAAATAATTACAAATAAAAGGCACGCAGTCACACCATGGCATCAAAAGGCCCACTGCTGACTGGAAGAAAGCCTCCCCAAATCTGCCTGGTTGCAGTCGGGGCTGGTCAAGGGACGCGGCAGGGGCAGGACGGGCCCAACCCAGACTTGTCCTGAGCACCTGCCGGCTGGGCGGACTCGGCTGCGATCTTTCCGGAAGCATCTGAGCCGAGCAGGGTGGGGAAAGGGTGCAGAAGGGTCCAGGGACATGCAGGTGGTGCACGGAAGCCCCCGGAGTGCTGAGGGGAAGCAGGAGACCCAGCAGCACCGGACCCAGGGCAGATCGCCCACGCGGGAACGGGCTGTGGCCCTTCCTAGCCACTACGGGGAAGAGGACGCGGGACTAGACAGAGCTGGCTCCGGCAGGCATTTCTCCCCATGCCAGTTTCGGCTGGGAGGGTGGGATAGAAGGGTGGCATTTTCGGTGGCAGCTCCTACCTAGTGGAATGAGCTCCCAGATGAGATCCGGGCCCTGCGGGACCTTATGCAGTTCTGCAGGGCCTGCAAGACAGAGCTCTTCCGCCAGGCGTTTGAGTAGGAGCCGCCACCGCCACTATCCTACCAACGAGGTAGTGTGCCATCAGCAGCCCTGTTAAAGGGGGACTGGCCCAGCCTGGTAGAACAGCGTAGCAGGAAACCGCGTTGCTGAGAGAGCTGGCCATCAAATTTAGGTGGTTGTCCATCTTGGAAGATTAAATATAGGCTCAGCACCATGTGATAGGATGGTTTTATTGTGTTTTAAATATGTAATTTATTATATGTTTTATTGTATTTTACTCTGGCTTTGCCATAGGTAAGCTAACAAAGCTGCCCTGAGCCGTTGGGAGGGCGGGGTATAAATAAAAAAATAAAATCAATCAATCAATCAATTTTAATTGTGGCACTTTGGGATGGACCAGTTGGCACAAAGAGTGGCACACTCTCTGTGTGCTCTGGAGGCCATGCAGGGAAAGGCCAGCAACGGCAAAGGTGGCGGCCAGGGAGCAGGGCTGCTTCCCTCCTGCCGGGACAGATCCCCCTCCGGTGCTCCATCATGGCCAAGCGGGACTGGCAGCATCTTCCGGGCTGAAATATTCGCTTCTGGAATTTACCATCCTGCCCCACCCCGTAGCCAAACATTCCTTCCGGCCTCCCTGCCATGTTTTACCATCCCGTGAGTGAGAGGTCAGAATTTCAGTCCTCGTAAAACCTGGGCCTGGGGGAAACAGTTTCCACCGAGAGAGGATGAATGAAGTCAGGTGACCTGGCCTCACCAGCGCCAATACCCTTTTGGTGCCCTCGTGCCATGGGCTCGGACCGCCTCTGGAGACAGGCACCGAAATATTAACGCCCAGGAGGAGCCTGACAGGAGTTGCCTGTCGATTTCTCTTGTTAGGACTGTAGAGACTCTTGATCCCGATTTGTTTCTCAGCATCGCTTTCTGCAAAGTTTTGTGTGCCAGATATTTCCCAGTCATTCTCAAAATGCTCAAGTCTTTGCCAAACAGTTGGCATCTGCTTGTGCTACCCAGTGATATTTGAGGACTGAAATTTGACAGCATTTGCTTTTTTGACGTGTGACAATATTTGGTGCTTTGCAGCTGACGTGCCGCTTGGTGCTTTATCTCTGGCAAGGCTGGACGCAGGCGTTGGGGCCGGCATGCTGGCCAAAGCCGTCCACTGCTGCCTCCTCCAGAGTCCTGTACACCCAAGGGAAAAGGAACGGGAGTCTTGGAGCTCCTTAAAGGTAAAGGTTCCCTTGCTCGAAAGCCAGTTGAATAAGACTCTAGGACCAGCCTACGCAGCAGACGGGTGCCAGGATGAGCAGGGAAGTCCTCCTGGCGTGCTGGTTCTCCTCAGCCCCAGGAGCCCACAAAAGCTACTGCGGGAAGTCTTTAAGGAAGGGCCGCGGTGGCTCGGAGGTTAAAGACGCTGAGCTGCAGACCGGAAGGTTGTTCGTTCGGCAGTTCGAGACCCGAGTGTGCCGCATGATGGAGTGAGCTCCCGTCTCTGGTCCCTGCTCCTGCCAACCTAGCAGTTTGAAAGCAAGAAATTGTGAGTAGATAAATAGGTACCGCTTTGGTGGGAAGGAAACAGAGTACACATGACCACGTAAAAAGGTCTTCAGACAGTGCTGGCTCTTTGGCTTGGAAATGGAGATGAGCACGGCCCCTAGAGTCGGATTCAACTGGCTTTCGAGCAAGGGAACCTTTACCTTTAAGGAGCTCCAAGACTCATCTCCATTTCCAAGCCAAAGAGCCAGCACTGTCTGAAGACCTTTTTACGTGGTCATGTGTACTCTGTTTCCTTCCCACCAAAGCGGTACCTATTTATCTACTCACAATTTCTTGCTTTCAAACTGCTAGGTTGGCAGGAGCAGGGACCAGAGACGGGAGCTCACTCCATCATGCGGCACACTCGGGTCTCGAACTGCCGAACGAACAACCTTCCGGTCTGCAGCTCAGCGTCTTTAACCTCCGAGCCACCGCGGCCCTTCCTTAAAGACTTCCCGCGGTAGCTTTTGTGGGCTCCTGGGGCTGAGGAGAACCAGCACGCCAGGAGGACTTCCCTGCTCATCCTGGCACCCGTCTGCTGCGTAGGCTGGTGAGGGTGGGGCTGCAGGGCATCAGCTGCCTCATCAGGTGCACGCCTGTGTGCCTCCCGCTCCCTCTCGGCAAGCCTCCGTTTCCTTGTTGTTGCTCACATCCTGCAGCTGACAGATCCACCTGCTGAGCTAATCAGGCCACGGGGTTGAAGAACATCAGGCTGTCAGAGGAGCCGTGCTGGATCAGGCCGGTGTGGCCCATCTGGCCCAGCATCCTGTTCCACTTAGGGGCCAGCCAGTTGCCCCGGAGGACCGAGAGAGAGGGCGCCGAGGCCAAGGCTGCCCAGCTCTGGGACCCAGAGAGGTCCTGCCTCTGAATCCAGAGGTTCTCTGAGACTCATGGCGGTTTATGGGCCCGTCTTCCTGGAGTCCCTGGGTCCCTTCCAGAGTGAGTTTAGGCCCATCCCTGAGGGGCAGGCGACGGAGCCCCAAGGTCTTCGGAAGCCCAGGGAGCGGGCAAAGGCCATCCATACGTATCCATCTCTACCACAAAAGCGGGCTGCAGCCTTAAGCAATGAAAGCCGACCCACACGGTCTTGATACAGCAGCCTGCCAAAAGCGTTATGGTCCATGCTGCCAGTTTCTGAATACATTAAACCCCCCCCCCCCAACCCAAGCTGCCTGCCCCCCTGCCTAGCCTTACTCTCTGCCCCAGAGAAAGAACCAAGGGGGCAGAAAGAACCAAGGGGCCCTACCTGAAGTGACACCCCCCCTCCCCTCCACCCAGTTCTGCAGAGGGCCAAGAAGAAGAAGAAGAAGAAGAAGAAGAAGAAGAAGAAGAAGAAGAAGAAGAAGAAGAAGAAGAAGAAGAAGAAGAAGAAGAAGAAGAAGAAGAAGGCGGCACGCAGACAGGAGGGAGTGCTGAGCCACCCTTGGATGGAGGCCCGGCTGGCCTGGGGTGGGGCTCTCGCCCGTGGGCGCTGGGGATCGAGGGCTGGCAACGTTCAAAGCCCCGCCTGGAGTTGCGCAATGGTTGCAGAACTGGGCTGGCGGGCGAATGCCACCCGGTGCTCCGTGTGGACGTGGGACACTGTGTTCCGCACAGGGCAGTCTCTCTGGCCTCCCCCGAAAGGCAGGCCAGTGTCCCGGAGGTTACAAAAGCGGGGCCTGTGTGGGGCCAGGCCAGCACCACAGGGAGCCCGCGAGGCCCAAAGGGTGTGGAGCGGCTCTTTCCGCCTGCTGCGCAAAGAGCATGGCCGGATCTGGCAGCAGCCATCGAGGACTCCTCCCCGCGACCTGCCTGCGGCTGTGTGGGATGCAGGCAAAGGAAGCCGAGCGAAGCGCTTGTCTGCGGCTGAGGCTGAGGCGGACCTTGAACCCAGCTCTCGGAAATGCCGCCAGCGACAGTCCCGCCTTGTGCCCCGAGGCAGGGGTGGGGGTGCTGCCCCCCCACCAGACGGTGGAATGGGAATCCAAGGAGAGCCCCACCCTGCCCTGCCCTTCCACCGCCACCGCCCCCGGGAGAGCCGGCGTGGCATAGAGACTGGAGCATCGGACGAGGGTCTGGGAGACTCTGGGTTCGAATCCCTGCTCTTGCTTAGGGGGCCTCTGGTCAGTCACACAGTCTCAGCCTCACCTACCTCATAGGGTCATTGTATGGGTCAAATGAAGAAGGGGAGAGGGACGGAAGCCGCTTTGGGTCCCCACTGGGGAGAAAGGTGTGGGGTAGAAATAAAGTCAGTGCCCACCTTGTAGAGTCCTGGGAAAGAAGAAGAAGAAGAGGAGGAGGAGGAGGAGGAGGAGGAGATGATAGGATTTATACCCTGCCCTTCACTCAGAGTCTCAGAGTGGCTTACAAGCTCCTCCCCACAACAGACACCCTGTGAAAGAGAGCTCTTTCCAGAACTGCCCTTTCGAGAACAGCTCTGGCAAAACGATGGCCTGGCCAAGGTCATCCAGCAGCTGCGGGTGGAGGAGTGGGGAATAAAACCCGGTTGTCCCAGATTAGAGTCCGCGCACTTCACCACCACACCAAACTGGATCTATGGACCCAGCGATCTCAAGCCCGGAGACAACAAAGGCCCAGGCTGCTCCCCGGGATGTGCCCTCCCCACCCCATGCACCCTGCAGACTCAGCTGCACCTGGGCGTGTGGGGCAGGCGGCAGCCCCATTCCCCCCCCCCCGCTCCGTCCTATCAGAAGCTCCGGGCTGGGTGGCCCAAGTGCCTGCAAAGCGGAGGAGGAAGTCAGCGGAGGTGACCCGCCGAGGCCTCCTTGGTGCTGAACGCCTCTCAGCCCAGAGAAAGCCAGACCAGCCACCGGACTGGGCCAGCCCCCCCCCCCCCAGGATCTCAGCCCTCCCTTCCCTGATCGGTGCCCCCAGCCATTCCCATGGGGGGGGGGCAGAAGAGGAGATTGGATTTATCCCCCGCCCGTCACTACCCGAAGGAGTCTCAGAGCGGCTTACAAACTCCCTTCCCCTCCCCACAGCAGACACCCTGTGAGGTAGGCGGGGCTGCGAGAGCTCTGACAGAAACTGCTCTTTTTCAAGAACAGCTATACGAGAACTACCGCTTGCCCAAGGTCATCCAGCCAGGTGCAAGCAGAGGAGTGGGGAATCAAGAAGAAGAGATTGGATTTATACCCCGCCCGTCACTACCCGAAGGAGTCTCAGAGCGGCTTACAAACTCCCTTCCCCTCCCCACAGCAGACACCCTGTGAGGTAGGCGGGGCTGCGAGAGCTCTGACAGAAACTGCTCTTTTTCAAGAACAGCTATACGAGAACTACCGCTTGCCCAAGGTCATCCAGCCAGGTGCAAGCAGAGGAGTGGGGAATCAAGAAGAAGAGATTGGATTTATACCCCGCCCGTCACTACCCGAAGGAGTCTCAGAGCGGCTTACAAACTCCCTTCCCCTCCCCACAGCAGACACCCTGTGAGGTAGGCGGGGCTGCGAGAGCTCTGACAGAAACTGCTCTTTTTCAAGAACAGCTATACGAGAACTACCGCTTGCCCAAGGTCATCCAGCCAGGTGCAAGCAGAGGAGTGGGGAATCAAGAAGAAGAGATTGGATTTATACCCCGCCCGTCACTACCCGAAGGAGTCTCAGAGCGGCTTACAAACTCCCTTCCCCTCCCCACAGCAGACACCCTGTGAGGTAGGCGGGGCTGCGAGAGCTCTGACAGAAACTGCTCTTTTCCAAGAACAGCTATACGAGAACTACCGCTTGCCCAAGGTCACCCAGCAGGTGCAAGTGGAGGAGTGGGGAATCAAACCCGCTTCTTCCAGATTAGAGTCCGCACACTTAACCACTACACCAAACTAGTACTTGCATGGGAGACCCCCAATGAAGTCCAGGGTCACAATGCAGAGCCACCTCTTGCCTTGAAAACCCTATAGCCCAGGGCAATGTTCCCTCTAAGCTGAGTGAGTGTGAGCTAGCTCACCATTTTTTAGCCTCCGACTCACACAGTTTTGTCTCAGCTCAGGAAAGATGGCTCCAGAGCGAACTAATTTATGCAGTAGCCAAATTGCTCACTCACCACTTTAATACCATTAGCTCACAAAGTAGAGTTTTCACTCACAAGACTCCACAGCTTAGAGGGCACATTGGCCCAGGGGTGTCAAAGATCAGGCTGGTGGGGCAGAACCAGCCCATCCAGGGCTCTTATCTGGGGCCAGGGAGGGAACAGGAGGCTATGGGGAGGGGGAGGGGCGGAGCCACTCCAATTGTGGCCGGCCCAGCCTCGTCCGCAGCCGTCAAGCAGGACCCCCTGGCTTCAGTGGTAGCCTCCCCGGTAAGTTGGGAGCCACCGCAGCCGCATTCCCGACAGCTCAGGGTTCCAGGGCGAGGTTGCACGCCTCTCCGCTCAGCCTGCGGACCCGGGGATGCTGCCTTGGATGGCTGTGGGGATCGGCGTTTGCACATGGGGGGCGGGGTGGGGCAGGGGGGGGCGCAGACAATCCTCTGCTGGGGCCTGCTGGCAGCCAGTGCCACTGCCATATTCGCACACACACACACACCGCTGCGGCAGCTGCACTTTAGCCCATGGGGGGACCTCCTTCAGCAGCTTCTTCCACTAGGGTTGGCGGGATGCGCGCGCGGGGGGGGGGCATGTTGCAAACAGGGCCAGCCCGTTATTGTTAAATTTTAGACTGTTGCCTAGGGTGTCGGCTCGATGAGGGCACCATTCTGGCTGGCCTCGTCCCCTCCTCCCCCCACACGGGAAGCCTCCCTTGCCGACTTCTTGCTCCCTCCAGGGCAAGAGACTCTCCTCTTTACAGCCCCCCAGACAGAAAGAGAAGGAGGCGGGGGGGGGACAGGCGCTGGGAACAGCCCCGGAGGACGGGAAAGTGCCGCTCGCCCTCTACCGCCCCGGCCCCGTGGTCTCTTTGGAGCTCCTTTTGCAGCCTGGCACAGGCCCCTCCCCTCGAGTGATCCTGCCCCCCGCATGCATTCACAGCTTGCCCCCTCGGCCTGCCCGCTGAGGTTCTGGCACCCACCCCCATCCTGCCCCCCACCAGCCCCCCCCACCGGAATGTATCCTCGCCTAGTGGGCGAAAAAACCTTGGGCCATCACTGGTTGCACACTATGTCACCCGGAAGTGATGTAGGCACATGGGGGAGCAGCACTCTGGTTTTGGGGCAAAACTCTATGGTAAAAGCATCCTCAAGCCATAGAGTTTTGCCCAAAAACCAGAGTGTCACCCCCCCCAGGTGTCATAGGCACGTTGTGCAACATTGCTGTGTGGGGGGGGGGGGATGGCAACCCTATCTTCCACACATGGGGGGCCTAGTCATTCCATCTTATGGCATACGTGGCCTGGCCCAACGAAGCCACATTTATGTCAGATTGGGCCCTGGTAGAAAATGAGGTTGACGCCTCTGCTCTATGGGGGGGGGGGATCACCGTAAGTTGGCTGTGTCTGGAGGGCACACAATGACTATGGGCTCACCTGGATGGCCCAGGCTGGCCTGACCTCATCAGATCTCGGGCGCTAAGCAGGGCTGGCCCTGGTCAGTCAGGGTCGCTACGCAGAGTCAGGCCATAGCAAACCGCCTCTGAATGTCTCTTGCCTTGACTGAGGGGTGACATGATCAAGGTTTATAAGATTATGCATAGGAAAGAGCAGGTAGAGAAAGAGGTACTTTTCTCCCTTTCTCACAATACAAGAACTCGTGGGCACTCCATGAAACTGCTGAGCGGTCGGGTTAGAAGGGATAAGAGGAAGTCCTTCTTCACCCAGAGAGTGATTAACACATGGAATTCACTGCCACAGGAAGTGGTGGCAGCTACAAGCATGGACGGCTTCAAAAGGGAATTAGAGAAGCATATGGAGCAGAGGTCCATCAGTGGCCATTAGCCACAAGGTATAGATAGGGGCTGTGGGGCAAGTGATGCTCTGTCATCTTGGGGCTTGGGGGGGGGGGGTCAACAGGGGGGAGGGCTTCTAATGTCCCGGCCCCACTGGTGGACCTCCTGATGGCACTGGTATTTCTGGCCACTGTGTGACACAGAGTGTTGGACTGGATGGACCTTTGACCTGATCCAACATTGGCGTCTCTTATGTTCTTAATCCCGTGTGGGGTCGCCGTAAGCTGGCTGTGACTTGACGGTGCTTTCCCCCACTGATCGTCAGTCCCGACTTGGATAGCCGTCCCACCACCACCATTGTGTTTCTGCCCAGGCTAGTCCAACCTTGTCAGCTCTTGGAAGCTAAGCAGGGTCGGCCCCGGTTAGTCCTTGGATGGGAGATGTAGCAAGGAAGGCCAAGATCGTGGTGCCCAGGAGCCAGGCTACGGCAAACCGCCCCTCAATGTCTCTTCCCTTCGAAACTCTATAGGGTCACCGTAAGTCAGCTGTGACGTGACTGGAGTTTACACCCATGTGCGATCCATGAATTGGTACCCCCCCCCCCAAACATAATGCAACATCGACTGGCTCATTCCAAAGGCCACAAACCGAAGCATGCTTACATCCCATGGAGCATAGTTGGGCTAACTTCTGAGTTGGTACACTAGACATGTTCAGCTGAATGCTGGTTCAGCTCCCTCGCTGCCCTGCCCCCTGCTGCTGCATGTGGCCCCCTCTCTTTTTGGTACCCCCCCCAGCCGTCAACTAGGTCTGTCTACTGGACAGGCCAGCCATTTATGCTCCCTGGAGGGCCCCCCCCCCCGCCCCTAAGGCACGGTGGCTGATTTCTGCCAGTCCTCTGGTGGGGGTGAACGGCCGCGGCCGGGAGGCAGGTGCGTGTCCCCGGTGATGCTCTCGTGTTTATGGCCTATTGACTTCAAGATTATTTGGATCCTCCTGGAACTATATGAGCCCACTCCATGATGAATGCATGTCAAGTCGGACTGTGAAATTATAATACAACAGGAGTGAGACACATTGAAATTTTTGGGACTTCTCTGTACTACTGTGACTTTATTTTTCTGCGTTAGTGTTGTTCCTTGTAAGAACACTTAGGCTTCACCCAGTTACACTGATAGCGAACTCGGCATTAAATATTACTTTTATATATAATCTCCATTATAAATAAAAGCCGGATGGTGGTGGCACTTCTCTAGAACATTCCGCACTCTCCAAAATCAGTTTGCTCTCTGATCTGTCATTCAGAGGGTCTCCCTATCCACTGGCTGCTTTGCCTGAGTCCTGCCTTCAACATTCTAAACATTTTGCTGTTCCTCTCCCCCCCATAGCCAGTCAGAATACAGAGGTTATTTGCATATGCAGCCTCATTGGCCCCTGCCTTGGAACACAGAGGTCGTTTGCATATGCGACTTGATTGGCTTTTGCCTCTAACATTCTAAACAGTTTTGCTGTTCTGAGGTAAAATGTGTCCAATCTCCAGGTGAGGGCTGGAGATCACTCAGAATCACAACTGCTTTCCAGATGGCAGAGATCAGTTCCCCTGGAGAAAATGGTGGGCTCTGTATCCTTCTATGCTGCTGAGGTGGCCCCCGTATGACAGCCAATGTGACGTAGCAGTCAGGGCTTCAGAGCACGGGAGAGGGTGCAGGTATGTGGGGGGTGAAAAGCTGAAGAGTGAGGGGGAAATAAAGGTAGGTTGATGATTGGCTGGGAAGGAGATAGGGTTGCCAACTCCAGGTGGGAAATTCCTGGAGATGTGAGGGATGGAGCCTGGAGAGGGTGAGGTTTCAGGAGGCGTGGGACCTCGGACACGTACAAAGACACAGACTCCAAACCAACCATTCCCTTCTGGGGAACCATCATTGCCAATCTCCAGGTGAGGGCTAGAGATCACTCAAAATTACAGCTGTTCTTTAGGTAGCAGAGATCAGTTCCTCTGGAGAAAATGGTGGATTCAGTGTCATTATACCCTGCTGAGGTTGCCACAGCAAATTGACACTGAGTGTCCAAGGCTGGGGCACCCGCCCAGAGCCTCTTTCTAGAGGCTGCTGTATTTATTTCCACAACGGGCCTTTTTCCTAGTTATATATAAGTGATTTCAGCCAGCGGTCTCTTGTGTTTTGCACCATTTCTCGTACGCCAGAATGTTAAAGGCAGCCTGCCGTCTGCATTGCCCTTCCACACTTCTTGTTGGGTATTACAAGTTGAAAACACTCAGTATATCTGGGGTTAAATGTTTGTTTATGTTACTCACAGGAAGTCACATGTTTCTCATGTAACCAATGTTCTTTAGATGTAAGAAGCCCGGGAAATTTCTCCCTGATCTAGGGATTTGATTGGGACTAAAGTGCCAAGGTGTATTACCATTTTATGGCTTCTCTTCCCGTCTTTGTTTGGTGTTCTGAAGAAGAAGAAGAGTAGCCATAATCTCTCTCTTCTAGTTTTGTCTTTGTAGTGTAAGGATGTAGCCGTTTAGCTGTGTTGTTATTTTCATCCCAGTTACCCTTCCCCATGCTAGAATTTAGTAAAAATTTTATATTTTAATCACACACGGACTCTGAGTCTGAATTATTTTACTCAGACTCTGCTGGGCTATCTTATCTCTGCTAAATGCCGTTTTTCAATATCTCACTATCAAAACCCAACACTTCTCTTTGGCAAACTTACATGCAGCATCTCTACTTGGAGAGAAACTCCAAGGCAGCGCAGAATAAAACACATCAGAAAACAATTCTAAAAAAGAAAAGGCAAGAAGCCGTGGCGCATCCGCAGCCACCACGGTCGCCCTGGCTCATCTCCTGTTTGGTTTTAAAATCAGAGAAAGCCCTCTGTGTGTGTGTGTGTCTGTCTGTCTGTGTGTGTCTCCCCCCCATTTCCCCCCCCCAGCCCCCGGCAGTCTCCTCCCAGATGCTGCTGCTGCTTCTGAACTGGCTGCAAAGGGGAAATGACGCAAAATGTCACTTACAAAATCTTCCCTGTTGCTTTAGACAACAAGGCTTCAAAGCCCAAAGAGGGAAAACCAGAATATGAAATACATAACCGTTTCTAGACATACTGAAACTTCCCGTTTTCATAATCTTGAGACCTATGAATATTCAACACGGTGGCCGCATCAGAGGGATATCAGCCCCAGACTGATTGGAACGCAGGCCCCCTTCGCAAGCTGACGGCAGGGCTCTGGTCTCCTCTCTGTGGATGGCCTCCTCCAGCCCTTGAGGATTGCTGTGGCTTAGTGGCAGAGCACCTGCCTGGCACACAGCAGCAGGGTCCCGGGTTCAGTCTCTGGCCTCTCCAGTGAGGAGGACCAGGCAGTCCGTGAGGCGAAGGGGCTGAGCCCCTGGGGAGCTGCAGCCGGTCTGCTGCGTAGACGATACTGACCTGGGCGGACTGTGGGTCTGATTCCACAGAAGGCAGCTCCCATGGACACTTCCATGGACAGGCTGGTAGAGGTTGGAGGCCAGGAAACAGCCCTGTGAAAAACACCACCGTGTAGATGATGCCCCAATGCCCACCTTTACTGCCCCAGCACCACCACCGGGTGCCTACTCACGTGGCCCAGAGAGAGTGACCGAGCACAGCCATGGCTGGGGGGAGGGTGGCCACAGCAGATGGGACTGGAAGCCACAGGGAGATCCAGAAGAACCCAACAGGTTGCGCTTGGCCTGTCTGCTCCCTGGCGCAGGTTCTTTATTCATTCAGAAAATGTCTGGGCTGCCTCTGCAGGGCACCTGCCTGAGCCACTTTACAAAACTATGTGCCCAGAGAGGCTGGAAGCAAGAAGAAAAACCTTGTACATGTTCCCTCTAAGGTGAGTTAGTGCGAGCTAGCTCACAGTTTTTTAGCCTCCAGCTCACACATTTGAGTCTCGGCTCAGGAAGGAGGGCTCCAGAGCACACTAATTTATGCAGTCGCCAAATCGCTGGCTCGCCACTTGAATGCCAGTCGCGCACAGAGTCAAAATTTAGACTCACAAGACTCCCCAGCGTACAGGGAGCCTCGGGGTCAAGAAGAGCTAGAACTGTATTAAACCAGAACACCTTGAATCAAAGGGTAACTATTAAAAACTGTTGGAGCCTCCTCAAGAGCCACCCCCCCCCTTGGGTCACCTGAGACGTTTCTGTGGCCTGGCGTATTGTGATGGTCTGCCCTTCTTCTCACTGGGACTCGAGGAGCACCCAGGGCCGGAGGCAGTCGACCTGCAAAAGCGCGCGCGCGCCAGGGGGTCAGGGGCTGGCCCGGCGCGTCGGGGG